>NC_140363.1:12850000-12905000 GCF_054491055.1 Hypomesus nipponensis
CTCGCCCTCTATCTCTCATTTGAACATCACAGCCAGTGCCTGTAGAGAGACGGATGGTTCTGGAACACTTTTCTCCAGTGCTGCCTTCATTCAAGCCGTGAGTGTCTGCCACCAAATAGCCCCTGATTTTATGCAGATGAAGGTAAATCAGCTCGCTTCCAAGTTGTCTCAACGCCCCGCCATGCTCGATTGTCTCACCACTTAGAGCCAGTGCTCTCGCACTATAAAGAAAACCATTTTGTATCCTTCCAGTTCAAGAGAGAGAGAGAGAGAGAGAGAGAGAGAGAGAGAGAGAGAGAGAGAGAGAGAGAGAGAGAGAGAGAGAGAGAGAGAGAGATAGGGGAAGGTAGGGGAAGAGAGAGAAGAGGGTAAGGAGAAGAGAAGGACTGGCAGGTGAAGCGGTAGACTTGCTTTGCTTGAGATTAGCAGCTGTGGAGGAAGCTTCTGGATGACAGGAAAAGATTCATGTGTCTTTCACTCCTCAGAAGATCCCCCCCCACACCCCTCTTTCTGTCCTCAGGTCTTTTTCAGTCTCGGTTCCACTGTATCTGCAATTCAAAGGGCTGTGGGCTCTACTGCTGCCAAATTACAAGCTCCATTTGCCAGCCTAATTAACGGTTCATAGAACTCGCTTCAATTTATTACAGTGGCCCTGGCTCATGCCAAAAGAAACAGGATAGACCTCACAGATAACCATCAACTGGCAACTTGGCCGAGGAATCTGACACCTTGGAAAAACAAACTTGTTACAGGGAGTCTGTTTATATACTCCCACTCCTCTCCTCTCCTCTGTCTCTCTCTGTCTCTCTCTCTCTGTCTCTCTCTTTCTCTGCTTCCCTGTCCCTGTTGACTGTTTCACTTCACAGCCTCCCTGGCATTGGGTTGTTAAAGGGAAAAAGCAGGGCGTAGACGCACAACTTCTCACTTTGAACGCACTCCCTTGTCAGTGGGCATCGTGAAAGTCAATACTGTTTTGATTCATGGTGAAAAGGTAAACCTAGGACAAGGGGAGCCAAGCGATGTTTCACCCAGACCTCTTCAATGCCCCTGAATAACCCAAACAATCAGTCTTTGGCAAGGAGTTTAAACCCAACCGTTTAGTTAAACAACTTGAACATAAACTGGAATAACCCGAGACCAAACGGTCTCATTCGCTCCCCAGACAAAGAAGAGAAGGAGAGAAGAGAGAAGGAAGCTGATATGGGTCTTACACAAAGAGAGAGAAAAAAAAAGAAGCAAGGCGGAGGAATCTTGCAGACTTGTAGTCTGTCATCAGTAATCAGTTTCTCTTCTGGGGATCCTGCTGTATCCACTGACACTCTCTCCTGGAGAGAGTCTGCCCGGCAACCGGCTGACTGGTGGTTCCAATCCAGGAAGCACCAATTGCTACGGTGGGCAGGCCTGTCCTTGCTGCCACAGATGCTGCAACAGAGCGGAGGTGCATCGCTGAGCCTTCTGGGACTTGTCTCTGGTGGCGAGACTCTCTGTCACAGACTTGCATCATATTGTCATGGCAAACCTCATGGTCTAGACAACATTCTGGGCTCCTTGGTGACTCTTTCTCTCTCTGATGATGACACAGACACTTGTCCAGCAGCCGTACAGAGAGAGAGGTTCATTTGGCTGCTCACAGTTGTTTTCATGTGCCTTGTGAATGCAAGTCTTGTGGTTTCTATTTTGGCTTGAGGATCAGGCTGTTTATAACACCTCTTTAAATAAAGTGGTTTAAAATTGTGCCTTCAAATGGACTTTTTGGGCTCAATGACTGTAGGCTTAAAGGACATGATATAAAGGCTGACTTTCTGGAAAAGCCGACCGACCTGCTGAAACCTGTCCTCCACCTTTGATCAAAATCCTCAAGTGATGGATAGCAGGCAGTGCTCTATCCATTAGGGTTTAATCTCCAGATTCCCCTAAATTGTCTTTTTTACTACCTGTAAGTCACTGGACCCTCAAGCCAGCTCTTTGGTGTTCTGCGATTAATTCATTGATTTTCTCTCTTCCACACCTCAGGTGTGGTGAGGTGCTGAACACGTCGCTGTGTAAGGTAAAGCTTTGTGTGTCTGAACTGGACACTGACACATTTGTAGAGAAGTGGTGGATGATGGCGGTGATAGTCTGTCTGTGTTTCTCCCTCTCCTGTTTGGTTTCCCAGACAGTCGGTGAATAGATTGCCTTTGAGTTGCACATATGTGCATCCCTCCCCTGTAGACGCTGCTGCTACTACCTCCACAAGAAGAAGCAGTAGAAGAAAAAAATCCAAAATCAAGAGAGCCGTTTCATGTTTCCAGGCTACTGTTGGAAATCCTTGGTCCTTCTCGTGGGAACGGCTTTTGTTGTAGGTAGAATCAGTGTATCAATCAAAGAGAACTTTAAATGAGACACAGAGGGACGCGGGCAAAGCTGTGTTTCTAATTGATCAATGACTTGTTCAAGGAATTAAAAAGGGAGGCTAGCTTCATTAGCACAAATGTTCGGAATCGTTGACCCAGACTCTCTCACAGAGAAAATGCCGAAGGGCACAATTCCAAAAATCGCACAATTTAAATTATTTGAGGCTTTATAGCGAATTTATACAGGCCATCATCCCCTTCAAAGCTGTGGCCTGGCTGGGATCTTGTTTTTGCTCGGCTGAGCCGATGCTGTGTTCAAAGAGAAGGATTCCCCTCGTCCTTCTTTTTCCTCGGAACAATGCAGACTTCTCAGGACTTAGTAGGAAGCTGATCCTGTAATACCCCCCAATATGATACAATTCTGCTTCGTGAAAATAAAAAGACCAGCAGCAGGACCCGTCATATTCTCCTAAGAGGGTGTCCATTAGCACTCAGAAACCGGACCGGGTTTAACTTGTCAGCTGGCTTCAAAGACTAGCACATGGGTCTCTCGGAAGCCTCCCTGGCTGATAGGGAATTATTGATTGTGTGTTCAGATATCTTGAGGCGCTGGTGTATAACATTGGGGTTTAAATTCAGCCCTAATGCGCAGGGCATGCATAATTGATGTGGTTCCCATCAAAAGGTAGAACCAATGCAAGCTACAGGGGTCTAGGAAATAAGTTTTTTGAATCTCAAACATGGCGACTTGTATTCTGTGTGGTTCTGCAGCCACAGTTCAGCAGACGTGTTTGTGTGAGATGGGAGAGTACTGTATATTAATAAACGAATACACGTTTAAGGCTTGAGGCTATCATTTTGATGTGAGAACTTAACCACCAACACTCATATTTGCAGTCAATGTACCATGTAGAGCTCTGTATGCGCTATCAATGCATACAGTACATATTGTTTTTTCTTTTAAACTTGACATCTATGAATGTTCTGGTTTGTATTTCTTGGGTTTATGATGTATATCCCATCTCTTCAAATGAGACAGGTGTTACATATAACACTGGGTGAAGGTCAGGGTAGGCCTGTGTCACCCACCCACCCACCCACCCACCCTCCCCCCACCCACCCTCTGTAGCAGAAAATGAACCACACGCATTTGTTGAATAATGAACACACCATTCAAATATTGATCTGTCTGCCGGTATTGACCTCTACCGCTGCTGGCTAGGCTTGTCATAATGGCAAGGATGTTTATTTGGATGGAAAAGCATATCTACTATCATGTATTTTACTGTATACAACAAGGAGTTAAGTAGAGTTGAAGTCTGAAATGCACTGTTAAACACATACAAGCATGCAAATACACATGCTCTAGTATTCAATGTTTTAGTGCACCATAGGTCCAAGTTTTCTCCACTTCCACACAGTGTGCATGTAGTCACAAGCCATGAAACCACGGGCATGCACCATGCTCTTGTATGAGAGGTGGCCTTACTGGAGAGGTCCTCGACATCTCTGATGAACCTTACTGAATCCATTCCACGGTGCATACACATTCCTAAACACACACACACACACACTCACGCAGACACACAATCAGACAACCGAGACAGAGACAGAGCACAAAAGATGGGGAGACAGTCAGTGTTGATGTGTTTTAGTCTGTACGCTGGGCTCCTTGTGCCCTCATGTGTGTCTCCCTCAGTGGGGATTCTGGACCTGACGACGCCCGGCCTCATTACTGGCTGACTAACACCTGAGAGATGAGATGCATCCTGACACCTAGGGCTACTTCTCACCTCCATTAACACCAGCAGGGAGTCGCCATGATCCGATTACCACGGGGCAGCTACAGTGAGGAGGGAAGCGAAGGAGAGAGGTGGGTTTGAAACACGCCGGGGGGGCCGCAGAGATGGGAGCCTCTGTCTGGGGTCCGGCAACCAGCCATGGGGCCCTAATGATGGAGGTCATCCACTTGGATCTCAGTAATGTAAGCTGGGGTTGGGCAAGATCAATACCACCTGATGAGGTGTCTGACTCGGTTCTGATGTACATCCAAATGGAATATGTTTTTCCTCCGTTTAGTCGATGGCGAGAGTGTGAAACTAATTGGGCAAAATTGCGGGGGGATTTATTGATTAATCAAGCAGAAAAACGAGGGGAGCATATCGAAGCAACGAGCCCACATGCGGGGGGCAACGTCACGGTGAGCTGATTGGCGACGTGAATCAATATCGTGTGGATCGCTGGCCAGAGCATAAAAGTTGGAGAGGAAGCCATGAAATATTAAAATCACCATGGCAGCAGCACCTGTGAGTCTACAGGAAGCTCACAATAACTGGCTGACATTATCTGGGAGTGCTACAAAGTCACACACGACACAAAGCACTCCCGAGGCCGATGGTAGCGCATTGCCATAATGGCCTCCATTCCCGCGCCCTATGCGTTTATTGTACGGCGACATTTCTATAGTGCGTTCCCTGTCTTCAAAGTGCCCAAGGCTACAGCACTGCATGACAGATTTTCTGTGCTTTCGTGCCCCCTTGTTTGCATTGCCGAGAACCACCTTCCCACTTTCCTAGCTCGCTGTGCTTCTTCCCTGTTCGGCTCGGCAGGAGCTGCGTTTCAGAGAGAAAAGTGCGTGCTGGAGTGTCACAGTGGGGTCCTGTGAAGGACAGAAACCGTGGGACTATAATCTCCACTCTCTGTGGAACCGCCCCCCCCCCCCCCCCCCGGGTGACCAGGATCAGGCCACTTGATTCAGTCTTTTAGTTCCACCATGCTGCACTATTCTAGACACCGGCAAAAACCCATCTCCCCCGTCGAAATAGACGGAAATGGTGTTGGGGGAGGAGGGGGTGGGAAGTGGAGGGGGGGGCACAGAGAGAGCCTGAGATTGCTTCTGAGTCCGTGAATGTGTTCCACATCAGGAAGCATTCACATTTTCCTGCCCTTGGAGAACATTTACAATGTTACGTAAAAAGAAATCACACGATTAATGGGGATGGCTGAATACCTTTCCCTCTGCCCCATCGCCTCTGCCAAACCTCCCCGCCATCCTGGCCCAATTGACACATAGGTTATGTACACACAGAGCAGTACTCCCTCAGACTGAATGAGGCCCATTATACAAGCCTGAAGATATAGACATACCCCAGCAGACTGGCACGGCACTTTAACAGACAGAGAGAATTGAAACAGAAAGACGGAGGAAAAAAAAAAGAAGAAAAAAAAAGAAAAGAACGTCAGCTGTTAACCTTTCATTGTTCTCTTGCATGCGATGGAAACGAGATGCAAATCTGTGGTGGGATTAAAAGCACAGAAATGTCTGTCTGTCTGGGCAGGGTGAACAAGGGTGAGGGAAGGGGGACGAGGAGGAGGTGATCAGGCAGGCCCACTCAGGTCACAGGAGAGGCCTTCAGTAGGAGGAGGAGAGGTGCACAACACTGTTGGCTTAAGGAGAAGTTAACGCTCCGGTGACCAAAGGGAGGCAGTTGATAAGTGTTCGGAACATGTATTGACCTCTCCGTGGCCTCCCCGCTCCGCTTATTGACGCCGGGAAGTCAGCACGGAGGGCTGTGCGGTGAGGTTCTTAAAGATCTGCTCCCTCTAAGACTGTCAATGAAAAGACATGGGGCCACATTATGCAGAATGGGAGTCCACCGGGTCTCGTTGGGTTGACCCAGCGTGGTCCGGTTTACATACTAATGAGATGTACACTTCCAACTGCACCCGAGCTGAACGCTGTTATTGTTTCTGTGTTGCACGCTGAGGCTGCACATAATCCATAAAACGCTGCAGTTTTGTCCATGGAATGGATGCTGTGAACTCAATTATTAATGCAGCAACAAATTTATGGATGCAATAGGGTAAAAAGTTGAGTCAAATCAATAGACTTCAGCTGTTTATAAGTTTACTGTACTTAAAGCAACTGTCACGACAGTATTCCAGGCCCCTGAAATCAATGGCTCGAGCATAGCTTTGAAAAAAGCCCTTTGGAGAATTCCAATGGACTATTAGATACAGAGACACTGAAAGAAAGCCTTGGAACACAGATCAGCCACAGCTTCAGATGAACATGGCCTCAGGATGTCACCAGGAGCTTCATGACTGAGAACACTTCACGTCTGCACCTGATGACTTCTGATCTCTTCAGAGCCCTTTACATCCATGTTCTCAAATCACTCACGCGGTGTAGTATTAATAGCCTTTCCAACCACGTAACTCCAACGACACATAGAGGTTGTTCATGCAAAGGTGGAACAGCACAAGATGTCCACGTAACTTGAAAAGATCCTGCCAGGTTCTCCTCCAGGGTGGGAATATGAAAATGCTTCATAACATGTCACTCAAACGATGCTAATCCTTCGGTCCCCAGAGAGAGCAGACCGAGCCGCTTGGATGACACCCAGACATTCCAAGGCCCTTTAAATGAGTCCCAACAAACGTTGTGACATCCAGTTTATTTGACGTGGCCTGGCTCTCCTCTGACACGCCGATGTGTCTCTCTCTGGAGTCAGAGGGGCTTTGCATTGTAAGTTGTCAGCTTGCATCTGTCTAGTCTATACACTGTGGCCCTGTTCAGTAAGCATGTCAGGGATACAGGATCTTGAAAGTGGTGTCACAGAGTAAGACAACTATGTAATAAAATATATATTTTTTGTAGGGAAAGGAATTCTACCATGAAGAATCATCATCAGTCCATTCTAACATTTCAAATTCATTCAAGTGAGATTCAGTTAAATATCTAACAATGGTATGAGGAATCCGAACACACTCTACTAATCAGAAGAACACATACAGTTACTCAGATCGAACCCACTCGCGTGGCAAAGACAGCTGATAAACAAGCTTCCAGAAGGTAAGACCTCCACCTCCACTGATTAGGGCCTGTCTGGTTGGCTGAGGATCCCACGTTACGGAGCCTAACCCAGCCTAGTGTCTGACAGGTAAGCAGCCAGGGAGAGGCAGCGGCAAATCTCTGTGTACTGGAAAGGCCGCTCTATGAGGACAGCAGGGATGTGGATGCAGGGACTTGAGACAGACCTGCTTTTACAACCTGTTTGGGATTTGGCTGGTACACCATGACTAACACCCCTGCTGGAACACATATGCTGCTGAATTCTAAGTCTGGCGTAGGTACTGCAGGAGGTTTCAGCTAAGGAAGAGCGGAGAACAAATGCCATCTGTTCTAAACAAACACAAAATATCCCTCTCTCCTACCGAATAAAGCAAGAGAAAAAAGTTCAAATCTTGAAAATAAATGTATGCTGTGGCGTTCGACTCCAGACGGCCAATTATCTTTTATTCTGGCACTTAAAGTTTGTGAAGGAGAGCAGGATATTGCCCATAATGTATACACAGGCAGGCTGCAGCAGCAGGCCCACTGCTCCAACAGGCCCCATGGGGGTCCTGGAGAGAGGGGGATAGGTAACACAAAGCTGAGACAGCCACCTGCACGGCTCTGCTCTAATATGTGCCAATTACTCACTGACAGACAGACACACTCACACACAGACAGGCAGACTGAGTGCTAAAGACCAAGAGAGAGGGAGAGAGAGAGAGAGAGACAGAGAGAGAGAGAGTTAGAGTGAGAGTGAGAGTGAGAGTGAGAGAGAGAGAGAGAGAGAGAGAGAGAGAGAGAGAGAGAGAGAGAGAGAGAGAGAGAGAGAGAGAGAGAGAGAGAGAGAGAGAGAGAGAGAGAGAGAGTGTGTGAGTGAGTGTGAGTGTGAGTGTGAGTGTGAGAGAGATGCGGTGGGTGGCTGACAGGACCCATTGGTTAGCCATGCTCAAGCACTCTGTGGACCACATCAACGCCCAGGCGGGCTTCTAACACCTCGGTTGGAACAGGGCCGAGGAGAGAGAAAGGAAAAAGAGATGAAAGAGGAATAATATCACTTTCATCTGTTCAAGTTGTCAGAGCAGAAGCATGACAAGTCAAATAGGATAATGGCAAAAATAAGTTGGAGCTTTTTTTGGTCTTGTACAGCACATTCTTCAGAAGGCAGGCCATATTAAGATAATACTTCAGTTTAATAGCTGAGCTATTGTATGTGATAGCTTGGGTACACTGTGATCTAAGTTGTTCTAGCTAAATCACTGGCAAAACATTTCAAATGTTAGTGCCTTAGAGGTTTATGAGAACCTGAGGCGCAAAACAATGAGCTCTACCTCCCTGTCTGTGGTATCAAATTCAGGGTTAGAACAGTCAGACGCAGTCATACATTTGCACATTGTATTCAGCTACTGTCATGCAGATGAAGAAGCCTTGGCTTCACCAGAGAACATCTGTAATCTACACTCCTTGCTTTTAGTTACAGTATAAATAGAGGAGGCATTTTTGCATTAGTTATTTACATGGCTGTGAACGAGAGGGAACGGTTTGTTTATATCTGGGAGAGAATAAGTAACGCTCGAAAATGTAGCTCTTTAATGCTTTTGAATATTTTGAATATTTATTATGAGTTACTGTTAAGCACCCGATACAACATTTCCTCAACTTAAATTCTAAATCCAAGTTCAGCTTGTAGCTATTTCTTTGCTCACACTTTTTTAACTAGTTTTACAAGCTTAAACTTTCTATCTTTTTTTTGTGTGTGCTTGCAATTTTCAACTGTGCAAAAGTAGGATTGGGGTCATTGTTTAAAAAAGCAGAAAAAGCATAACACATGGCTACTATTAAACTTTAGATCCATCATCCATCAATATCAATCCACACACTTTTAGCCTTCCACCCCAAACCATTGCCTTGTCCAGTATTTTGTATTGTATCCTACACAGTGTGTCTCTAATCAACATGTATTTTCATTTGTCAACATCATCCAGGTTTTCTAATGTGACAAATGGACAGCAAGCTTCAAAGTAGAGCCGAACAGATCAAGAGACAGAGGCAGCACACTAAGGAGACAGCAGTGAGATCAGTCTCTTTTAAGAGCCGGGTTCTCTAGGTGCTCCTTGGTCTCCCTCCTCTGTGTCCCCTCCACCCACACTAGCCTGCAACACAACAATACACAGGGCTATCGTGTCCTGCATGAAAGCCAATTCAAAAGCGAGCCCTCAAAGCGGATCATAACCAGCATGTGTGGCGGTCAGATTGGAGGTATGAGGGATGATCTGCCATGCTCTTGTTACACCACTGCAGTGACAGTTTAACCCTGCACATCTCCAACCCCACTCCATATATGAGGACATGGGCCTCGTATTGTGTGCATGTCAGCCTGATTACCCAGGCTAGGGCCAGCTTGCGTGACAGCGTCACACTATCCCCCACATCCCCAGGCTGCTGCAGACAAGAGGTTCATCCTAGCTCTGCTCCTTCCCTCCTTCCCTCCTTCCCTCCTTCCCTCCTTCCCTCCTTCCCTCCTTCCCTCCTTCCCTCCTTCCTTCCCTCCTTCCTTCCCTCCCTCCCTCCCTCCCTCCCTCCCTCCCTCCCTCCCTCCCTCCCTCCCTCCCTCCCTCCCTCCCTCCCTCCCTCCCTCCCTCCCTCCCTCCCTCCCTCCCTCCCTCCCTCCCTCCCTCCCTCCCTCCCTCCCACCCACCCACCCACCTTCTGTTTATTACTCTCTTCCTCCCTCTCACCCCACCTCATCAGTTCTTTCCGGTGAGGGGGAGAGGCAGAGCCGCATTGAGGGAGAAGAGAGGCAATCAACCCGGGGCCTGCATGGAGGAGTGGAGGGGAGATGGAGTCGCATCCACCCAGCCACGAGAGCCACTCAGACGGGCAGCTCTGTCACCACCGATTACCCCGCTGCCACCATGACGGAGAGGGATCGAGGCCATACGAACGCCTCGGTTGCCCTAAGCGATGTTTAGGGGCGGCAGGAAGAAGGGCGAAGCGTGGTTATGAGGGGTCATAATCAGATGTGAAAGCTGTCTTGTACGCTTACAGGCAGCATTGTAGCGCCAGGCGCTGTGCTGTGCTGGAATATTGATGCCATTTCAGCGGGTTGCATTAGGAGATGGGAGGAAATTGGAAACACATTAGCAACACCTGATGGCTCTGAATTTCAGGTTCAAGGATTCTGAACCGGTCCTCCCCTGTGGGAGAATCAGAATGTAAATCATTCAGGGAGCCTTACTTATCTCAGCGCTTGACTGAGGACAGAAAAACACTGAATATGTGTGGATGTGTTTATGTATTAGTGTGTGGGTGTGGGAGTGTGCGACAAGAAGATTGTGTTCAGAAACCATTATCTGAATCAGTTTACCTTCTTGTATTTGTTTTGTTAAATGCATGTTTGACAAGTCCAATGTTGGAAATGTAGAACAATACAGCACTGTGGATTCTGGTTTCTGTTCCTCTGTTTCCATCTCCTTGGGAAAACGTGTTGTGGAGACTGTTGCCACGGTGCTGTGCTGGTCAGTTCTGCTTTGGTAATAGGTTAGGGGGGATACAGTACTGACAGGAGCCTAGATTTATTTGATCCCACTTTCAGGCCTTTCCAATCTAGTGCTTCCTGATCATTCCGGCACTCACAAACAGTAGATGGAGAGGCTGAAAATAGCAAAGAGCTTGTCTTAAGATGTGAGCATTCAGCCTCCAGGGTGGCTATCAGGACCCAGGAACAGGGAAGTAGCAGCACCTCACTCACATGCACACTGGAGCCTCGGGGCTTTGTGGGAATGATGAGAACTGACAGTGGTTTGTGCGTGATGACTACCTCTGTGTCTGTGATCCGCCGCTAACGCTAACCCCCCTCAAACCTAGCTGCTGCTGCTGACAACCGCGGCCAAAAGGGCTCTTCCTTTGAATTGGCAAAGCGGTGTTTTCTTTGTCTAAACAAAGACACAAGGGACATAGCAGCAAACAAACTCTCAAGTCTTTCAACGCGTTGCCTCTGCAGTGTGAGAGGTGGTTTTACACCGACAATCACATGGAAGAGGATGAGATGGTGGCCTTGAGTGAATGAAAGAGCGATGCTGCGTGTGAAGTACGTTTTTTCCATGCCCATACATAATTCATAGGTACATTAGACACTAAACAATGGATAATGATTTCATAAGTGCTGACCAGTAAAAAGGGGCCTATGTTGGATTGTCAAATGAAGGTCCCAGTGCTTATGTAGAGTGGCTCCACTCACACACTGCAGTCTTCTCTCTCTCTGTTTGAAATGCATTTGTAATACCATAATGGTGCACCACATCCATAATTCATGAGTCAGGTCAACCATTTACACATTGAACTGATCACTCAAAAGCTCTGTAGATTAAAACTTTGAAATCTCGATTAGATAAAGGCAAACCAAAAATATTATAGTGGACTTACTGGACAGAAGCAATGTGCTGGAATGAACTTCAGCTAAACTCATAACCAATAAAACGTTTGGGCAAAGTGCATGTCTTCCGGTACGTGACTTGCACCATAATAACCTCAAAAATCATATCAATTAATGACACATCATTGTCGCTAATTCTTATATGCAAATGCAATATACAACACCCATCATTTCAGATAGCTTGAAATAATGAATGTATCCTTATAATTACGTTGATGATTCAACTCAATGCGCAAACAAATTTCATTAATGGATTAAAAGCTAAAAATGGTCTGTTATCCTGCACTTAGAGACAGGGATTAGCCCAACCATATTAGGGTTATCTTCATATGCTAATTTAGTGTGATTAGTAATCACTGGTTCCCCTGAAAGCCACAACAATAAATGAAGAAAGTTACAGAAGTTAAAACGTTATTGTTAACTAGTGTTGAGAACAAGCTATGTTTTCAACTCTGTGGTGATTGCATGTTAAGTGTCAATTACAGTATTTCTTTTCTGTGTTTTTGCTCTTGTTAAGCGGGCCTTAACAATAAAATCAACAACTTACCAACACATACGACAACATAATTGCAGTTTTCAAAGAAATCTAATCATGATGAAATAATAACTCAGTGATAAACTATCTCTATAAAAAAGAGTGATCTCCAAGCAGTGCTTATTTGTGACACATTTGAGCACAGGACCAAATGGACCAACTGCCCATTTTCAACAGCCATTCCATTTCACTGCTCTCAATCAGCCTGTAGTCACCACAGTATCTTGACCGAGTGTTTTATATCTGTCGGTGTGTGCAACAACGCTGCTATGTCCGCTACTGCCAACCTGGGCGCCAGATTGCAGTGTTTCCCCTCAGTGGAGCCTTGGAGTTGATAACCCTTATCTCAGCGACAGCAGAAGTTGAGGGACTGAGGGCATACCTTCTCTGGTCCCTGCAGCTCTCTAACAACTCTACTCTCTCTGGGTGAGCGGTCTCAGAGGGCTCAATTTAGACTGTGGATGGTCACCCCCCGCCACAGATTAATGTCTGAAGCCTGGCAAATTCGCGGGGATTTGCTAGGGCATGTTCAGCAGCCTGTGTTAAAGGCCGGGAGAAACAAAGCCGACACGCATGTAATAGTTATACAATTGGATTCACTTGCATGAGCAGCAGTGGTCGTTTGTTTGACCGATGCTCCTCCCTTCTCTCTCTGAAACCACTTCCACAGATGTACTCTGCTGGTAATATATCCTCCAAACGCACCTGTTGAAAACACAGGGGTTAAATCCTTCCCATAGGCGTCCAATTGGTCTAGCAGATACACTGTTAGAAATCTCAAATTCATGAGGAGAAGCTGCACCAGTCCCCAATCCCTAGACTCGTTATAAAAACATCATGGTGCAAATTATCTCCAGTATTAGGGCATGGGGGATGTTATGACTGCCTCCTAGGAGAGGAAGAATAGTTTGATTGAATGAGTCTGGGTGGAAAAACACAGACCATGTGTCACAGTTTCTAAGACAAACCATCTTTTTTAACATTCATTCCCCAAGCAGGTTATTTAAGGAGAACCTGCATTTAGTTTTTACTATGATTCTAATATCATATTTACCTCAAACTGGTTTTCCCTCGAGATTAACTACAGGAGAAGGTTAACAACAATGTCATTCTGATGGAATCACACACCTAATTGATGTTGGTAGCTTTGAGATACATAACTAACCCAGTTTCACAAAACCACTTTTGAAATACACACAGCCTTTTATCCGTTCGGGCTCCCTGAGGATTGCTTTACTATAAATTAAGTGCATTTTAGTAACTGGATATAGGTCATCATCACAGTTCTGATGTAAAATAATGCACAGTGTGCTGTCATAATGAGATTGATGGTGAGCGTCCAGTAGGGAAACCACATTGACCCTAATGAGGTTACATGGAAGGTTCTAGAACTTACATGAAGGATGGAAGGGCAACTGTGGACTGTCATAAGAGTGCATGTCAATATTTCCATATGCCTTGTGCTACCAATTATTTTTTTCTGTATGTGATGAAAGAATTACAGTTTGGAAAAAAAAGAAAAAAGTAATGCTCGGCATTATAATTTGCAAAATAATTTGTGTAATTTATTTTTGAGAAATTCATGAAACCATTACTGAAACGTTGCATAAAACATTGACTCTTTACCCTCTAAGTATGACATATTCCCATGTGTTGCTCTTCAGATCAAACTAAAATTACAGTGGCTCTAACGTTAGAAAGTCTTAATAATATGAAAGTGTGTCATAATTGAGTTAGAGTTTCGCAGTCCATTGCTAATCATGCAGTGTGGGTGTGTTCAAAGCCTGTCTCCATGTCACACAGAGTATAATCCTTTCTTTTAATGTATGGTTCTCCAGTCCACTTCATTAGGGGCCTATAGATTCCTCTTCCCTCCCGTCACAGTAATGAAAGGAGTGTGGGAATAAAGATAGAGGAGAGAGAAAGAGAGAAAAAAGAGAGAGAGAGAGAGAGAGAGAGAGAGAGAGAGAGAGAGAGAGAGAGAGAGAGAGAGAGAGAGAGAGAGAGAGATTGAATGTGGATAGAGAGACGCAGATAGAGGGAGGAGAGGCAGGGATGGAGAGAAGATAGAAAGAAAGGAGAGGAAGAAAGTTGAGAGAGCAAAGAGAGAGGGAGAGTTTGCTTTGGAGAGAAGTTTTCTTATCCCTATTAGACCTCCTTCCCAGAGCAAGGTCATCTCGTTTCCCAACTTTCAGCTAGATTAGCCAGGGGCTCATCCTCGGGCGGTGAAAGAGACAGAGGCTCTCCATCACACGCACACACGCACACACACACACACACACACACACTCTCACAGATGTACACACACACACACACACACTATAGAATGCTACAGTATCTGATTGGGCCATATATGGTATGTGGGCTCTTTTCATATTGCACAGAGGAGTTGCCTTCCCTCTGCATGTCTGGTCTGTAGCTTTTGTTTCAAAGTCCTCTCTCTTTTTCTCTCTCTCTTTCTTCCTTGCCCTCATCCAAACGCTCTCTCTGCTCATTAGATCCCCTCCTTGGATAACCTGGGAAAAAGAGCTCCGGTGTCTTTTCCCCCTTCTCCCTCACAGCCCTTCGTCACCCCAACAAAAGGATTCATCTGCAGGCGACGGCTGACCCCTGACCCCTGGGCCCGGCAGGCAGGATTACAACTGAGTCCAGCCTCTGCTTTGTTCCTCCTCAACCCAGGGAGAGCAGCTGAGAGAATCCCAGCCTAGCGCCTCTTTAATGGGATTCAAACTTTGGGCAAGGGGAGCCAGAGATGTGCCAGGAGACCTCAGCTCACCTCAGCTCAGCCACTGAGGGCCGGATCAAACGCAGGAGTGGGGGGCAACCGCGCCGCACGGTCATGCCGATGCCCGCCAGTGGATGTGGAGCAAGGCCTTCCAAAGGAGTTCTACAGATGATCACCGAAAGATATCTTGTTCGAGACCGACGATGGAATAGAAACCAATATTTCCATCTCTCTGATTGTCCGTGTATTATAGTGTGGGGAACAATTTAGGTATAGGAACATTTCTAGGATAATGAGTGTTTAAACTGAGAGAGTATTTAAACAGTTATATATATTTAAGTTTTGGCTCCATCCCTCATTTCCATTTATAGCTAAAGGGGGAAAGATTCCAAGATGGCGGAGGCCATCGGGTTTATCCCTCTGTCAGGCACATCTGTGGGACCATCCATCTTCTCAGGCGAGGTGCAGAGCAGTAATGACTGGGGCTTCCATATGCTTCTCGCCTCTCCACATTGTGTCACGGAAGTTCAAGTGTTTTCATTTCCATACAGTTCTTCTCCGTGCTGCACAGTAGGCACATGCTTAACTCAAACAAGCTGAGCTGGGAGTACTGAAGAGCGGAGCAGGCCTGCAGCACAAAAATATCATATCCCACACTGGTACAATTTCCTCATTCAGCTGTTGGTATACATATCCGTCTGCCAACAGTTTGTTTACTATCTCTGCTGGCTGTGGGTGCATAAAAAGCCACCTGGCATAGCTAAGCTCATCATATAGCGAGCTCATGGGCACTCATATACAATGAAGACAAATATCCCAGTGTCATAATATATAGGGAACAGCACTACTGAAGCTAAATGTTGTGTTTCATCTCAGATATATCAAGAAATGCATGAAATAGAATTTGATGGCAACATCAAATCAGGTACTTAAATGACCCAAATCACCTAAACGAACGTGTATAATTCCATCCTTGATTTTTGGCCTAACTAATGTGAGCCCTCTAAAGAATTGGGAGATAACGGTTTCTTTTAGAGTGGTGTCTAGAATCTGTATAGGACACACGTCTCCCCTAGGAAACAGCTGTTGGGATTAAAGTGTCTGCGGCAGTGAGATCTGTGAGGAAGCCTTCAGAGAGATGCTCGTCATGCCTGGCTGAATATTCCCAAATCCTGGACAAACAGTAAACCAGGAGTGTCAGCCGTCAGCTAACTAGGTCTCTGGCACATGTGTTCTCTCTCAGTCAAGAAGGAGCGTTCAAATCATGTGTTGCACCAATCAAACCTGAGACTTTTTAATCTGAGATTGTTGTAATGAACCAAATTATTCAGTGGGGGCTTTGGTTTCAAATAGAAATCTGTCACAAAATCGTTGCGTACCTGTCACAAAACCGCAAAATGTCAGTAGATAGCCAAACTGCATGATAAAGCCTCACTATCTGATGTAGCGAATCTGAAATCCCCCCCACCTTCCCCCAAAAAAGGCCTTGAGGCCTCATCACTCATAAGAGTCTATATGGCTGGAAGCCCCGCTCTGGATTTGTCATTGACGGAAAATGGCTTTCCACAGAAAAATGAGCGAGATCACACTCCCCAGCTCTGGTATTGATTTTTATAGCGGTTGTTGGGGTTGGTGGGTAGTGGAGGCACTGCTCTCAGAGCAGATGTCTAATGGTGTTTAGAGAGCCTCCACTTTATCAAGCCCGGCCAGAGCTGACAGCTAGATGCTGGAGGGCAATTAAAATTAAAGCGTGCCTGATTAGAATATCATATTCATCTGGATGGTAATTACTGTGTCTGGCTTGGTATAAATAATTAATTATGCAAAACCCATGCAGCTGCCACTGGCTAGAGTTAACTGACTTTCTGTCAACATCTCACAGTTCTAGAAAGGATAAAGAGATTTGGGGAATAAGCTCTTTAGCTGCTATCTGGAGGCCCACTGGGTTGCGCATGCGGCTCCATTGAAACAGTGGCAGCCTGCCCTCTGTGTGTGCAGGTGGCATCTGGGGGACAATGTGGGCTTTCCTTTTGAAGATCTGTAAAACAGAGGAGTTTCTTTAAAAGGAGAAGCCCTCTCTTAAAGGACACCCTCTCACATTAATACACATGAGCTTTTTGGAGCATGGCAAGAGATCGAAGTGCTTCTTTTTTTTCTTTTTTTTTCTGGTAGCTGAGGTTTCATCCTTGTTAAAATGCAGAGCTGTATGATTGCATCGCATTTGTACGCCTGTTAATGCTTCTTTGAAGATCATTAAATTAATGATTCATTTGTATTGTGTCAGTTTGTTTGGAGTGGTACAGCAAACATTTCTAAAATGAAATCCAACTGAGGTGTTCATGTATTGTTTTATGAGGTTGTTAACCTTGTACATTCATCAACCCAATACCTGTAGTTTAGGGGTTTGAATCCCAGTGATAATAAAGGCTAATGTAAGGTTGGCTAATGATGATTAATTCAAAAGCCCTAAATTAATTTAACTGTAATGAGGTAACTTGCATCCCCTTTCAGACTGCTAACACACTCACATGAGCTACGTTTGCTTGCTAGAAGTGTCAGCCAACTAGGTTTCAGCTACTGAAGCTAACAACTCTGTGGTAGAATATTCTGTACGCTTGGAGCTCGCTGTGATGGAAACAATACAGCCAGTGCAACCACCAAGGTGTCCTGGCCTCCCAGTTGTTCACTGAGGATGTTACAGCAGGCCTTGTACATGTTCATGTTCAGCCAGCATTCATCTGTTCCAGCATAACAAGGTGAACTGGTGAGAAAGCCTCTGTTGAAAGGAGATAATTATAAACACCAGCAACTGAAGGATGGTTGCCATGGTGTAGTTGTTATGGGAGGAGAAAAGAGAATAATGTCACGATACTTGTCTTGAGACTGCCCCAGTATCCCTTTCCCAATTAGGATATCCCCTCACGTAAATACTAACATTTATAACTGGTGAATAAGTAGGGCTTAGATGAGTCTCTGTGTACTTTGTCATAGCTGTGACCTTCCCAAAGACATCCATATCTGCCAAATTAGCTTCATGCTGTTAAGGACTTTAGTATGGTAATCGAATGCAGAAGGTTACGCAACCAGGCGAAGGTTATTCCATTTCATGTGGGAAGAAGTGGGAGGGGAAATGGAAAACAAAATCAAATAGACCTCAAGTTTATGTTTATCAACCTTTACATTACTCTTTAACTAGCCCTGTATGGTGAGCGCACACCATTTTTGCCAGAGCTAATTGTAGCCTTATGTAACAACAGTACTGACTAACATGAGAGTTAAAAATAAAAGGAGCAGCATTGAATAAATCATGTGATTAACAGAGTATTTATGAACTCTACATCCACATAAATGTTACGCTGTGGGAAGAACCCCTAACTTTATTGGGTGGGTGAGTCTCTGTGGCTACATCTGGGAAACCACAATAGGGACTTGGGGCCAGCTTGTTCCATGTGTCTGACCTAGCATACTGTAGACCTGTGTCTCCGTGAATGAAACAGCCCCAGTTCCACATCCTTATTAACTACAGTACATTCTACTGGAACATCATGCATCTATGCAGTCATTTTCAAACAAACACATTTACACTAACGTACATGTATGTGGTAATACAAGAAGACCTTTTGGTAAATGTGTTGTTGCACTAATGCACAATACATCAGTGTACATCATTTCCTTAATCCAAATTTTTGTAGACCTTTGAAAAGAATCCTGGACCATATGAGTACAATTTCACAACGTGGGGACCACATTGAGAATTACAAAAAAGTAATAATAAGGACAAATTGATACAAATGGAACATCGTTGAAACAGTGTGTGTGTAAGGCAAACAAATCTAAATTCCTAAAACATTGTACACAACTCTTAGCTTGTTTTCTAGCATTCGTACTGTACAGTGTGTATAGGAACAACATTACGTGTGTTCTGTGAGTTTGGTTGTTGTTCCACTAATGTTCATATTGATTTGAAGGATACCACTGACCGCTGGGATAAGGTAGCTCGTTATGTTTGCGCTGTAACGTTTGATGTATGCTTCTGTTTCCCCTGCTAGCCTGGAGGAGAGTGGAGAGAGGTGGCTGGCTACATGCGTTCCCTGATAATCTCTCTCCATGGGAGGTTTGGTGATTATGAGAATCTCAAGGCTGAAGCGGTAGGGATGCAAGCTCAGAACGAACATTACTGCACCACAACACATTTGGCAAAGAGACACTCCAAATAATCTATCATAGAAATAGATTTGATATATTCACTACTTATGCAAATGGTGTTCAAACTTCTCAAAGACATCGGTGGATAGTGAGGTTTACAAGTTTTTATTCATTAGAGATACGCAAAGCCAGACAAGCTGATGAGACCTCTTGAGTTTTAATCTGCTCCTGGTAGGATGAACAGTTATGCGACCAGATATCAAAAATGTTGTTTAGCAAAAACTAAATGCAGCCAAAATTTGTATCCACTGTAACAGTACAGCCAACTGCTAATAGCATAGAGTAGGCAAGTTATAGCCTACATAAAACCACTGAACATAGTGTGGGGGAGTGAACAGAATTATAGCTTCCATCACAAGCCAAGCGGTCGGACAGGGATATGGGTCAATATTGTCTTTCTGCTGCTCTCCATTCTCATGTAAAACATTCCCAGACTGCCAGCTTAGGGCTCCATCCCCTGCTCCAGCAGCACTTCTGTAGGGGCACCTGGTGTTGCTGGCACGCTGGGTGGCACCATGGGGAGGGTGTCTGAGACTTGGCGCTGAGTCCGTGCTTCTGTTCACAAGGTCACAGCTGCCTCTGTGGAGCTTTGCATTGCCTTCTCTGGCACAGGGGCACGTGTGCCCTCTGTCGCCGCCCTGCAGGCAGGGATTATTATTGATGGACTGATGATGATAAGAGTACAAGCACTCAGCCCACTCGTCCACACCAGAAACACACACATTCACAAACTTAGAAGCTGGTTGAGTAGCAGTGGTCTGTAGAATGGAGTAAACCGGAGGTACCATAGTTGTCCACATAGAAGGAAAAATAGAAATTCTGAAACAAACTGTAAAACTAATGGTAGGTGTGTAACTTTATTTTGTTCTAAATGAAAAAATAAATGACAGTTGTGTGAGAAGATTATGAATGAAGTTCTAGATATTTTCTCCAATATCACCCCTATCTTCAGGACTAGACACCTGCTGTGGGCAGATATCGACTTCCGTAAAGAGAAAAAAAAAAAAAGAAGAAAAACAGGCAACAGTCCACAGAGAACTTCCCAATTCTTTTGACTGGATGTTGAAAGGCGTTATTTCAGGCAGGAGGGGGATGTTTGAAGACTCTGGGAGAAAGGAGGGGGAACGAAATCAAGACTGTTTCATGTAAGATATGAGATTTGCATTGAGCCTTTTCAAATGAGTCCCTTTATGCACGAAAATGACTGACAGTCATAATAGCCAGACGCTGGTAGAACGAGGAGAATGGAACCAGACAGCATGCCAACTCTCTTCTCCCCGTGAAAACACAGGCCCCCAAAATAGAGCTCAGATTCATGTTGGCCAGCTGATTTCATTTTAGTGCTGCTCATAATATGGAAAACTAGGAGCTCTTCCTGTACGTAATTACTGTGTATCCAAAGCAGAACTCTTTTTGGTAGTCCTAAATGAAATATTTCTAAGTGCAGGAGACTCCCTGCTAAAAAGACCATAAATTAACCAAGAGGACAAGACGGGAAAGAGAGAGATAAAAGAGAGAGATAGAGGAAGAAAGAGAGAGAATGGGAGAGAGAGAAGGGGAGAGAGAGAGAGAGAGAGAGAGAGAGAGAGAGAGAGAGAGAGAGAGAGAGTGAGAGAGAGAGAGAGAGAGAGAGAGAGAGAGAGAGAGAGAGAGAGAGAGAGAGAGAAAGAAAGAGAGAAAGAGAGAGAGAGAGAGAGAGAGAGAGAGAGAGAGAGAGAGAGAGAGAGAGAGAGAGAGAGAGAGAGAGAGAGAGAGAGAGAGAGAAAGAGAGAAAGAGAGAGAGAGAGAGAGAGAGAGAGGGTAGAGAGATGGTCACTGGGGCATGTTTGAGGAAAGAAAAACACTAGTCAATGGACCTGTGCCAGTCACATCCACACATTGCTGTTGAAAATGCACAGCAATTTAAAAGCCCTCATGAATAGCTACATTATATTAGCGAAAAAATAAAGAATTCAGTCATTGCTAGTTTCTCATGGCAGTAATTTTTACTGCATGGTGAAGATACACAAAACCATAAATAAAATGTATAGCATCCCATAAACACACACATACACACACATACTGCAGAAGCAACTCTTTTATTCACAAACTGTTCTGTTCAGTCAATGGACTGTAACAAGGTTTCTGAGGTACTGCACCTCCCACCACATGGATATAGGCGTTTCATTTATGTTCATTCCAATTATACCAGTTCATACATGTTGAGATATAGACCCATGCATTCACAAACAGCACATTTTAATTTGATGCTTCTCAACTGGAGCGTGCTGCTCGCAGTGCTAGGTAACATGGCAATGCAAGATCGGTTTGAGGCAGAGCAACATTCAATTTTAATGTGTAGGACGGGGGCAACATATAGCTGTGTGGTCGTGTTGTGTTCATCTCCAAACTCTCTGAGGTGTTGCAGGGAAATGAAATAGGGACAGTCTGCTAATTGAAATGGTCACGCCTTCCTGGTTTCCATTAAAATAATTGGCATATCTATTTAGGACATACATATTTTGTGGAAACGTGTGCAACTGAGCCATAAATGACGTAAGGAAACAGGGAGCTGGCAGCTTTGCAGAGATAACGTGTCTTCTGTCACACGGCCAAGACATCAGCCCGCCACACACTTCTCATCCAACTGTCCAACTAAGGATCATTTATTCTCTTCAAAAGAAGATTAATAACACTGTGTTCATGTTTGATATACCCAACTTTTTGTATCTACCCAACCATAACTCGATAAATGATGATGAAATATAATTCAATACAAACCATTTCTCAAATAATGCATTTAGATGATACGATTTTAATATTGTCAACTCTGTACAGTGTGTTTAAAAATGGTTAAATAATATGAATACAAACGGTCTCCCAAATGTCATTGAGTCCAAAGGGCAGTGTATTAGCGTGCAGCATGCCCAGTCTCCAGCCTCCTGTCTCAGTACCAGCCTTGCCAGGGCTGCTGGGTAGCGGAGCTGGCTCCCATCCTCCACATGGCATCTTGGCCCAGACACTCTTCTGAAGCCTGACTGAAGCTCTCCCCTCTGAAATCACCTGATGTTCACGTTCCTAATTGTTCAGATGACCCTCAGGAATGGGCGCTATGCCACCCGGGCACCTGCCCATCTGCCGTGCGTGGGGAGGGGCAGATCTTCTCAAAGTGTCCTTGTTCCGACATGCACATCCTGGTCCAAGGATATGGAGCGAAATGGAGGGAAGAAGTAGGAAACGAAAGAAAAAGAGCAAGGTTTTTTTTAGAACAGTTAGAGGAGGGTGTTTGAATGGGAGAGATGTACCTCATTAAAACGGTCTCTTCGGAAGAGGTTTTTTGTGAACAGGAGCCAGATGTTTTTGTTTTGGTTTCAGATCTAGTGATGGACTCATGACTCATTTTGAATTGCATTTTATTGATGATACAAAAAGTCAGCAGAAAGCTTGAAAGCCTAATCTATGCTGTCGGCTGCATCCTAAAAAAAAGAATATGCTTTCTTCAAATTACCAAAAAAAAAATATATTCTTCAAGACATGCGCATATTAAATAGACAATCTCCCCGCTCGCGAAATTCTTCAAACATTGTTGTGTTCAGTCTCCAACACTCCGTAAGAGATGTCAGGCTTGTATGGAACGTGAACGGGTCAAATAACGCAGCACCACCTACACACAGAAAGCTATTCCAATCCGAAGCTTGTGTTTTAATTGTTTACATAACTTGGCAGAGCCCAACTCTTTCTTTAAGCCTCGCTCCGGCAGCCTAGCGAAGGCCATTGTGTGCTGGGCACACTGCTGCCTCCTTTCAGCTATCTGAAGCGTCCACGCACCAGGATTATCCCACAAACCACCAATCCTTTTGCAACAGTTGAGAGGATGAGAGCGGCTGTTGGCTCCCCTCCAAAGTCGGAGTTCCTTCTTCTCCCCCCAAGGGGCCGGGCCCAACCCGGCCCAGCCTGGTTGAGCCCGGCCCAGGCCAGACTCCTCCGTCTCATCTGCTCCGTGTGGATTAGGAGTGCCACAGCTCGGCCCAGGCCACGCCCTGGCAGGGCCTGGCAGCGCTCCACCCTGCTGGGTGCTGTAGGCAGACCCAGATGGGTCCTGGTTCCCCCTCCTCTCCAGCTCCAGTTCCAGACCTGAACATCTGTTTCAGCTCTGACAGCTCTCCTCACGCCAGCAGCACCGGCCATGGCGGCGCAGGTGGGTGTAAAACCAACACTCACACACACACGTGTGCATATGTACACGCACACACATTCACACAAGCATGAGAGCACACGGGCCCAGCCCAACATACTAAAAGTCAAGTCAAATATCCACAGCACATTTAAAGCAGTGTTAGCCAAAGTGCTGTCCATCAAGGCAAAAAGAAGCACCAAAATAACAAACATTCATCACAAAGACACCTACACAGACAGCAACATATGTAGGATACCATTGCTGAACTTACATATATTCACAGGCTGGGTGGAATCCTCTCACAGAAACACACAATTGTACACATAGAAACACATAAAATCCCATTCTCTCACATTTGCACACAAACACACACACACACACAGACCGAGACAAAGCCTCCAACACCTTCCCGCAGCCAAACACCATGAGGCCCCCTGATCATATCAATCTATCAAAGCACTGAAGCGCTGTCCTTCATTCCAAACACCAGCTAATGCCTAAAAACAACAGTTGGAGCGAGCCAGTGATTAGGAGATGGCTCTGTAAACCAGCGTGCATGTGCAATCAGTCCGCCAGGCATTAGTTTAAACACTGTACACACGCTGACAAAACAAGAAAAGAGAGAAAGAGTTGGGGGGTAGGGAGTGTGTGTGGGGAAGAGGGGGCGGGGGTAATTCCCAATGAACAAAACCCACAGTTAATTGGACGCATGTGGGATCCACTTTCCCTGATAGCCATAGTTCCCAGTGAGGGGAAGTATGTGCCACACTGGTACAAACTGTTTATGTCCCAGAACTTTTTCGACAAGACACAGGGGTAGAATAGTTGGCAATGTCGACCTATACAAGCCTGGTGCACAGCAAAAGATAGGCTGTGTTCATATCTCTGCTGGAATGAAACCATACTTCTAGACAGTAGGATGGTTGTTGGAGCTGGATTGGGCTTTAGTTACTAAATGCAGTTCTGGACAATTTACCTCAAAGGAGGGTAGAGTTAGTTTACCTCGCATGTTCCATTTTAATGATGTCATTATGTTCAAAGTGTAACAAGATATCATCTGACTTTTGGCAGGAACATTTTGTATGTGTTTCCCAAACAAACCCATTTAAAAGTCATTTGTATTCTGTATTTTACCTTGGACCCTGAAAACCTCTTCTCACTCTGGGAATAGACAGATTACCTGCTAATGTTTATCCAATACCAGGCCTGGGTTTAGCTATGTGTTGTTTAATAAGGTTAACTGACCTTTTATCATGGTTATAAATCAATGACATTCCCCCTCATTTAAACAGTGACTGCAAATGCTCTCCCACTTCCACCATGCACCCCCCCCCCCCCCCACCCCAACACACACATTAACATTTGCAATGGTTATTCTTGTGGGGACAAAAACTTCAGTTCCCTTAGAAAAAATGTCCCTGTGCCCTCTGTCTGGCTGTGGTGTGTCATCTCTACCATTTTACATTCTCTCCCTGAAACCTAAGTGCCCGAACCCAAAACTTCCAATCTAAATCCTCTGATGCCCACAAACGTCCTGTGCAGTGATTTCGCACAACCAATACGAAAATATCTTGTAAAACCCAGTGAGTGCAGTTGTTGTGCTTCCTGAGTAAGGCCAGTCCATCGGCCTTTGGAGACATCGCAGCTTGCAGACACATTCCCCACACTTGGGGAGTGGGGGTGGGGAGGGAGAGAGAGAGGGGGTGGGGTCGTCCTCCAGTTGCAAGCTGGGATATATTCCCTGTCTGTCTAATAAGCCAGAGGCTTGATGCCACCGCTCTGCTGTGCTGCATGGGGGAAGATAAGCGCTGGCAGTAGTGTGGGCTCCTATTGAAACGCAGTGTGGTGCTAAGCCCCCCTCCACGCCCCCAGCAGCCCCCAGAATTCCCTGCACAGCCAGGGAGCGCAAGCGCCAGGCAACAAAGCTCCTCTCCCAATGAGGTAACCCTCTGATTGCAGATGCAACAACACAGGCAGACAGACAGATGCACAGACAGACAGACAGACAGACAGACAGACAGACAGACAGACAGACAGGCAGGCAGGCAGGCAGGCAGGCAGGCAGGCAGGCAGGCAGGCAGGCAGGCAGGCAGGCAGGCAGGCAGGCAGGCAGGCAGGCAGGCAGGCAGGCAGGCACAGAGGTAGGGAGGCAGGGTGAAAGAAAAGCAGTCTTTTGGAGAGAGAGAAAAACAGTGATGCACTCAAAACAACATTACTGTTTACAAACAATGAACTGGTGTTCCAGTAAGTGACACTGGTGATGGAAAGACCAGGAGAGGAAGACTACTGAAGTGAAGGTTCTGGATGTTTGGGGTTCGTGAAGCCTCGTCAGACATAACCTCAACTGAGGTTCTTCCCTGCCCCCTGCGTTAGCATCCCTGATTCCATCCCACTTCATCAACAACAACCATTACCTCATTCAAAAGGGAACACGTTCAGGATTCGAGGGTGTGAGGGTGGGTGGAATCTGCATTTTGAATCTAGTTAGCATGTCTCTAGGGAGCTGGTTTCTCTTGTTTAACAGGTCAGGATTAACTCTATATAAAAGCGGCTATAAATCGGTGTTTAACACGGCCGAGGGCTGTGGACGAAACAAAAGCATGCACACGCACCTCACTGAGTGGCCAGTTATGGTAGAATTGTTGCTCAACCGTCTGTGAAGAATGGAAGAACACAACACTACTGTACGCTAACAATGGATTGACTGACAGGTGAATGAGCAGTGAAAATAATCAAGGCTGTTTTACTGTGGAGGAGGCAAAAGATTTAGTCGGAAACTGAGTGAGTGAGTGAGTGAGTGAGTGAATGAGTAAGTAAGTGAATGAGTGAGTGAATGAGTGAGTGATTAAGTGAGTGAGTGAGTGAGTGAGTGAGTGAAGGGTGTCTAAATTAAAGGAAGGGAAGTATCAGAGGAAGTAAGTGAATGTTAAATGTCAAAAAGACCTTAATGATCGGAGAAAGTCATCTCATATCGTTTTTTAATTGTGTGTCATTATTTCCAGGACTCTGTGGTGAAAATGAATTTGAACATATGGGACCATCAACCAAGGCTAATGAAATAAAAAAATCAAGCTTTTGTTAAGTGCAGGTCTCTGACGAAGCTGTTTACTATAAGCTATGCCACCATTTAGATGCTACATGTAATAAATCACTCAGCTAAACACACATTCAGTCATACTTTGCCGCCTCTTCAGCGACGAAGGGCAACATGAAATGACAAGACCTACTGGAATGTAAAACTGTCACTCACACATGCAACAACGAACATAATTATGGCAAACTTTAAGATGCATGTTATAGTTGTTATCTACTCTCTCACTCACTCTCTCTTTCTCTCACACACACATACATTCACACACGTGCACACAGAGCATAACGCACTGCTTTCCCTCTTCATGTGCCCTCCCTCATTCCTCTTCTCTCCTCTTTTTCTTTTCTCTCCTCCTCTCTCCTCCGCTCCTCCGTCGTGTCAGCCTGTCTTGGCCTGTGTGCTTGCTGCATTCTGGCTTAGTTAGTTGGGTGAGAGTGAACAGTCGGCCCCCCAACTCCCACTTCCCTGTGTACCCTCCTGCCAGTGTGAGCCAGGGCTGAGCCGTGCGGAGCCCCAGCCCTGGCATGGGCCTCTGCCAGGGAGGGGGCAGGCTTTGGGCCGCTCTCTACTCATCTGTCAGTCGGACAAACAGGGTCCCCTTGTAACCCAGAGAGGGACCCCCACCGCCACCGCCCCCCTCGTGCCCCAGCGCGGTAGACCCATCCCCATTATTACACAAACAGATAAATAGGCACACATTGTTACAGGGGGCCAAAGCCGATTGAATGAAACACACGCAGGCAGATCCCCCCCCCCCCCCCCACTCCTGCATAATGTACTTAGAGCAGACTTATAATAATGTGCTTACAGTAAATGCACTCAATCCTCCCGTTTGATCAAGTTTCTCCTCTCATGCCTGCTGATAACAGAGGACCGCTTCTCCATTGAATGGCTCAGATGATACAGATCATTTATAAAAAAGTCCCTCACAGCATGAAATCCTCCTATAGCTTCTTATAACCGACAGGAGAACCATGGATACCCAAGGAGACTGAAGACAGGGACCAGAGACTGGAGAGCTATTGTAGTGTAGACCCACTGGCAATGTATTTCAAGCACATACATTATACACCCAATGCCTACTACTGTACCACATTCAAAAACAATTTTTCGAAGACTTTGTGATGACGACAGGATTCTCTCTGACTAACCAACCGTCCACATTACCAACTAGAAAGTGGATGACTGTGTTTCTTGGAGCGAGGCGAGAAGAGGGAAATGTCCAGAGCACCGGCAGCTTGTGAACACCTCGGGGTCCTGTCTTCTGTTGGGCAGTGGTACAGGCAGCCGTCACCCTGCGCACGCCAGCTATTTCCTGTTGCAATGTCTACACACTTCATACCCAGACTAACCCCCAAGCTCTCTTCTCCTTGGTCGCTCCCCCAGCCGTCAAGCATGGCAATGCTTTATGAGGAAAGAACAGGTTGGGTGTGTGTGGGTGGAGGAGAAGGGTGTGGAAGGGAGGTCTGAGGAGAGGAGAGGAGTGGAAAGGAGAGGCCTGTGTACAAAGGGCCAGGCAAGCGTCAGAATCAATCAAGTCCACAGGATGACTTCTGCACTGGGTTGCGATCAATAGATTCTCCACACCCGTGCATGCTAGGAAACCTTCTTGGGGGCCTCGCAGGCTAAATGAGGTTTCAAGAGAAACACCACGCCCACAATTCACCACCCAAACTCTTCTCTTCCCGCTTTTCTTCCTGGTTCTCCCTCCTTTATCCAATTTCTTTCTCCTCCCTCATTCCAGTCTTCCCCAACTCTCCCAGCTCCCCCTCTTTGCTTTTCCATTCCTCCTTCCTTGTCTCCTACCTCCCTCTCTCTCTGTTCTTCGTTCTCTCTCTTCCTCCCTCCACTTGCTACTTGGTGTCCTTTATTGTGCTGACAATTTCTGAGGTAAATGTTTATGATGTGTACTTTGGGGGGGTGAGAAGGGCAAAGACTCATTCTTGGTCCACTGGCTCTATAGAGAGAGAGAGAGAGAGAGAGAGAGAGAGAGAGAGAGAGAGAGAGAGAGAGAGAGAGAGAGAGAGAGAGAGAGAGAGAGATGGGGAGAGAGAGAGAGAGGGAGAAAGGGAGAGAGGGAGAGAGAGAGAGAGAGAGAGAGAGAGAGAGAGAGAGAGAGAGGGAGAGAGAGAGAGAGAGAGAGAGAGAGAGAGAGAGAGAGAGAGAGAGAGAGAGAGAGAGAGAGAGAGACAGAAAGAAAGAAAGAAAGAAAGAAAGAAAGAAAGAAAGAAAGAAAGAAAGAAAGAAAGAAAGAAAGAAAGAAAGACAGAAAGAAAGAAAGAAAGAAAGAAAGAAAGAAAGAAAGAAAGAAAGTGAGAGATCTATATACAGTAGGAGAGACAAATTTGTGTTTAAGTAAGTTATGGTGTGAGAGGTTTGATGGAAAACTTTTGCAGGGCAGGAAAAACCCTGTGATATTCAAATGATACAGGCATCTCAGTTTGATCCCTCAATGAACAAAGTGTTTCAAACGTTGTGGGGATAAATGAATGACAGGCCCTTTTCAGCATCTGACAGTAATCGTTTCAGATGTCAGCACTGAATATACATTTGAAGTGGTATACTCTCCCCCTGCTTTCTAGTTCTGCTCTCCTCTCACTGCATCTCTCACCACATCTCTGCCTCTCTCTCTCCTCCCACACTTTCTACACCTCTGTTTCAACCTTCCTCACAGTTTCACTCTCTTTTTCTCAGTGTCTGTCTTTCTGAGTCTCTCATTCAGAGTTTTTTTTGTCATGTGTTGATGTATACAAACTTGGTGCACTTTCACAATCGGCCAGCAGATGGCACTCCAGGTGTCTGTATCCTGATTTGTTGAATAGGACTCCAGGCTGTTTTTTACACTGTTCAGGGTTTAAATATGTGTAAAACTACCCCAGTTCTCAAATGCTTGGCAGACGTTGGCCCAAATAACAGGTTCTCTGGCTACAAGCCAGCAAATACACAAATGCCATGTACAAAAAACATAACAATAAAGAGCCCCATTCTACTCTTAATAGCCAATCTGTGTTGGTATGAACATTTAGTCTAATAACTGTTATGGCTTCACAAATGATGTCATAGGCCTGTCAACTTCGGCTCACTCACACAGTTGGTTTTTAACGTTGACAATAACTCCTGTTCGCAACGGACACAAGCATGCAGTGGATCAAACATGACAGTGTTTAAGACGCAATTGATTTATCTCATAGAAAGTCGTTTTTTGAATGGTGTTGTTTTTATTTGTTTTATTGTACTCAAGTCAGTGCAAGCCAACCCTGAGGTCATGACCGGGGAAGGAGAGGGTGGGGTGAGTAGAGGGAGAGGAGGAGGGGAGGAAGGCCTGACTTGATTACAGTCCTAATGAGAGCAGATGAACGGCCAAGCTTGGCCGGTGACCCTGACGGCATCCCCTACCTGGCCAGTCACAGCACTAATACCTCCAGCCAGGTTCTCAGTCTTCCATTAATACCCCAGCTGATCAGATCTTCTCAATTAGAGGAGAGCAGCTTTATGAATCACCTCTGCTCACCAGGGATATTCTGCTGGGTTGAGACCTCTGGGTAAAGAACCAGCATGTTTGCTGTACAGGCCTTTGCTGGTACAAACCTCCTCTCACACAAACCTTCATAAAACAAGCTGTGGCAACGTTGCAAGCCTTCTCACGCTGGTTTTGTTTCTCTTCAAAAACTGATATCAACCAAATATTTACTGTATACCATTCTGATGGGTTTTCTTTCCATAGATCACATCTTGCCTTTGAATTCTGGACGACATGACAAGCATGTCTACATAGTTGGCATGCCTGAGGTAGTGGTGGTGCTTTGTGGAGCAGGGCTAGGTGTGAGTGAGACAGGCTGGGAGGTGCATGTTGACCTCTAGCAGAGACACGAGGCAGAGACACCTCAGGAACACCCAGCTGTCAGGGCCCGTCTGACTGGGCCCCCAGCTCTCCGGCCCTGTAGCACAGCACTTACTGTGGGGCTACTTGGCATCAACACCAAGCCTGCTGGCAACCTCACATACACATGCACACGTGCGAGCGCACACACACACCAACACTGTGGGCAGTGTCAGGCACACACACACACAGAAAGTGTCCAGTCTCGGTACCCAACTCTCCCCCCCCCCCCCCCACACACACACACACACACTGTGTGTGTCTCATACACACACATTTTTCACTGAGACTCCACAGCCTCGATACACAGCAAGATCCTTTTCATCTCCCACTATTGACTACTGCAGCATCCTGTGGCTCAATTGGACCACACCAGACACTGCCCTCCCTCCCATCTCCTACATCTCCAACCCTCACCCCCCACCTCCTGTCTCCCACCCTCACCCTCTCATGTTTGCCATTCATTAGCTTTCATCTCTCCGTGGTATTGAACTGCACCACTGGCGTGAGGGTTTGCTGCTTTGATGCTGCGCTGCTCTCCAACATAAATCCATATTTACTCGTTTACATGTTTCCACGCCAACAAGCAATGTGCCATGTCTGTGCCTCTAAGGGCTCAAAAATAAAGTTTTTGGCTGTGTGGCTGTGTTTGTTTGTCTGTACAGTCTGTAGGTGTGTGGGTGTGTGTGTTTTTATATATATATGTGCATGTGTTTGTGTTAGGCTGTGGGTCGCATGTGTGACACATAGTGTCCGAGATGGCATCTGCTGTTCACTCCACCAACTCCCCTTCTCCTCTTCTCATTCCTACTTACCAGCCTGTATATTGACGTATTGGTCTATCAAGGATTTTCCTATAGGTCTTTGAAGTTTACTTTTTTACTCTCTCCCCCCACTCTCTCTCTCTCTCTCTCTCTCTCTCTCTCTCTCTCTCTCTCTCTCTCTCTCTCTCTCGTCTTATCTGATTTGTTTGACTAACAGCTGCAGCATGTATGTCTTGTATCACAGCGCTGAAACTTTCCTGATTATGCTCTTGCTCGTTCGCTCGCTCATTCGCTCGCTCGCTTGCTCGCTCTCTCCCTCTGTCTCTCTCTCTCTCTCACTTTATCGTGTTCTCTGTTTCACTGCTCCAACTCCACACACACACGTCCTAGGATCTACACTGTGGTGCGCTTTCCTTCTCTCCTTTGCTTTCCTTCTCTCTTTCCCTTTCTTTCCCTCTCTTTCCCTCTCTCTCTCTCTCTCTCTCTCCCCCCCCCCCCTCTCTCTCTACAGGATGTGGGGGATGTCCCAGCTCTGATGTAGTTCTTCTGAATGTAGCGGTCCAGCAGGATGAGTGTTAGCAGGTGCTGGCGCTGCCTTTAGAACAGGGAGGCAAAGCCCTCAGCTATGAGATCCCTGCATGTAACGACACACGCTCTGAATCTGTTGTTTACACGTTCCCTTTCACACAAACGTCCACATTCCCACTTTAAATAAATGGGAACGCTGCTCTTGATTAGAATACTGTAATTACAGCACGTTTTCAACGGAGGATCAAGTAGCTGTTTCAGACATGATTCAAGCCTCACCTTCAGTTACATAAGCCAATGATGTTAAACCCATTGTCATTCTTTGCTGACTGGCTTTGTCATCAGTGTTGTGCACCACACAGGGCATGTACAGAGGAGGGTGTTGGTGTTGTGTGGACGAGGCACTTTCCATGTGTTTAGCTGTGCTTTGTACATACAGTTTACACAGCACACTTACATAGGAAGTGTTGGCTAAGTGTTACATCACAGCACACAATGCAGGCTAACAAGATTTTACCATCACCGTCTCAGAAAACTTCCTAAAAAAAGAAAAGAAATTCAAAGCACACCACGGAGCTAACTGTTTTGCTTTGTGGGCCAAACCAGTCAACAACAGAAGGAAATAAAACACCAATGCCTTTTAATTGATTAATATTTTTAGCCACACAGTTAGATCAAAAGTCTAATGTTAAAATGAATAACTTGTTATGCAAATGAGCTGATGTGATGGGGCCTTTTATTTGAAGTTGAACCTTTTGTTGTCAGCTCCAACTGTACTCCCTGTTTTTAACCCAGCGAGGGACCTTTTACACGTTTCAATGGGGAATTTGTCTTTGAATAATTCATCAGACTAATCCACTAACGGTGTAGCTTTGGTCTGTGCGGGCCTGCTATTTGGGGTGTGTGCTCCACCCTGGTCTCAGGCTGCAGAGACACTACCTCTCCTCTTTACTGGGTGGAACTGATATCGGCTCGACCAGACAGTCCAGTACTTGGTAATGCGCCAATGTCAAAGGTTCCTCAAAGAGGGTTGAGAACACATTTAAAAGAAGCAGACATAGTAACATTTGTTGATATTTAAGCTTTAGTTTGCCAGGCAAGTGGCTTAAAAACATTCTTTTACACTGTCTGGCATGAGACAAATGTTTTTAAACCTTGTGAAGTGAAAGAGTGTTATGAGGAAGCAGTTTCAGGAGGAGTGACTGAAATCCCAAGTGAAGGTAGCCACTCCACTCCAGAGTGAGTGCGGACGTGTTTGCCAGTTGAGCCTGTGTGTGTGTGTGTGTGTGTGTGTGTGTGTGTGTCAGAGCTGCAGGGCTGTCATGGCTGATACCAGGGGATGTACACTGGAAGACAGAGTAAACTGAAACCTCTCACACTCTGTCTCCATACTGACCTCTGCCAGCTTTATGTGTTTGTGTGTGTGTGTGTGTGTGTGTGTGTGTGTGTGCGTGTGTGTGTGCATGCGCATGTGTCTTCCGTGCACATTCGGGCATGTGTGTCAGTGGCAAGCATTTGTGTGAGTGTCTGTACTGGTATATGTGTGAATGTCTGTGTGTGTGTTTGTATGTGTGTGTGTGTGTGTGTGTGTGTGTGAATGTGTGAGGCAGAGATGAGCTGTTGTGCAGCTGTAGTGGCCAGGAGTGCTGGTGTGGAGAGTTTCACAGTGTGGGGGCTCAGGCCAAAGCCTGCAGGGGCTGGAGGGTAGGGTGAGAGGACTCTGCTAGGCCTGAGTTACAGAGTCACAGCCCCCAGCCACACACACAGAGGACACACACATGCAGAGAACACACACACACATCCACACACACACACACACACACTCAGGAGAAATGTCCACGCATGCAAACACAGAGGGTACACACAGAGGCAAGCAGGGATGTCTTGCAAAAATGATCACACAAGGATATGTTGTTCTCACCCAGTAGTGCCTAACAATCCACCGAAAATTAAACATTCATAATTCAGACACATTGGACAGAAACATTGCCATCACAGGTTGTTCAGATATGCAGAACGTACAATTTTGTTCTGCTCGTGAAAGACTTCAAATGGACAAACCAGCACTCACGCACACATTCTCTTACAAACATGGTTGCATTGGTCGTCACTTAAAGCACCCTCAGGAAATTCACAATCCTGTCGAATGTCATTATTTCCCTGACCCACTGTTTGATCCAGGTGAAAGATAAACAAAGTTGTTCCTTTCTACAAGTCGATTCAGGATAAGAGTGCATGGTTTGCATGTTTCCAACACACTGAAATGGTGCATAAAAGCAGAGCGTGCTGGATGAGAGATCAAAGATAAGGGCCATAGGGCACGCAAATGAAGCTTTATAATGAGAACCTTCAGCCATACACAGATTAATTATTGAAACAAGAAACGCCTGAGATCTTCTGAAGGGCCTCCAGTAATGTCGCGGGGAAAGACAAACCCTGTTGTACAGAGAAGGAAGACAGAAAGGCACCTCCGGAGACATAACTCACTGAGGGGGCCGCCGTCTGGGGCTGCTCCTTCCATCTCGTCCACCTCGTGCTCTTTCTCAGAACTGAGACAGGCGGTCAGCTCACAAGGGGTCACTACCCTGGCCCCAGCCTTTGAAAGCTGATATGAATTTCATGCGTTTGGCCCTTAAAAGAACAGCTCTGAGAGCAGCAGACACAGGGGAAAGAGCCAAGGGCCACATTCATCCTCGCCAAGGAAGATTTTTTTCTGGGGTGGGGGGCAGACAAATTATTATCATTGTGAGCAAACCAATGGGTAGGTAGAACTGTGGTGTGTGTGTGTTTTTTTCTGGGGGGGGGGGGTTTATGCGTGTGTTTGTGTGCGTGTGTGGGTCTGGTGAACGTAAACAGGGTGAGGGTGGGTTTGTTGGAGGAGAGGAGGCTTTGAGGGCTGCCAGCCACACAGGCCTGACCCCCATCACTCCTCTCCTTATCTGACTTCATCCACTCCCCATGACACACACACACACGCACGCAGACACACACACACACGCTCCACTGACAAACACTTCCACAATCACTGGAGTAGGTATAATCACCGTGGCTTTTACACAGATGGTACAAAACCAGAGGTCCGAGGTGAGGCCCCAGCCTGAACCCTAGATGAGATTGCTCTCCTGTGGACTTTACTCCAGTACCTCTATGTGTGTCTGTGAGTTTATGTGCAAGCAGCCCAGCATTACCCAGCTTTGCCCAGCCCTGCCCTGCCCTGCCCAGCCCAGCTCAGAGCAGTAAAGGCAGTCCAGCTTATGAGTTTCAATCAATACCCAGTCCCTGTGGCTGCCCACTGCAAGCTGTTGGAGAAGTCAGAGGGGCATGAAATGGCCATTATTAAATTAGTGGGACTGACACATTTAGCAGGCCATTGGATTAGGAGAGCAAGCTCACCAATTAGAGGATCCGAACATGAATAGCTCTAGATGAGACTGGCATCTGAGCTGAAATTAGATGCACACGAGATGCAGCCACTTATTATATGAGGCTGAGAAAGTATGTAGCGTACAATGTGTGTGTGTGTTTGTACAATGCAATCTAAGTGTGGGTCTTTGTGTGAGAGTATTTGGTGGGGCTATGACAGCTAAACACTTGAAGTTAGTATGAATACTCTGCATGCCATGGCAAGAAGAGACAAGCATAGAACCGATCTCCTCACCTGTCGTGTCTCTCCCCTGCCGCAAAACAGCTAAGAAAACTGCCATGGTTATCGCTCTGATGTCTGAAAAGTCCCCTAGATCTGTTTGCATACACCAATGAAAAAGCGAGAGCCCTAATGTGCTACAAAGCTCATGACGATTCAACTCCTTGAGTGCCGAAGAGGATAGGAGCGCTCCTAGTTTGGTGACCTGTTTTTTTAGTTCAAAACACACAGTGGTTTCCTCTCTTCAAAGGAGTCAAGCCCAGCAGGTGTCCCAGGTCGTGCAAGGCTGCTCCGCTGGAGCTGGTCTGAGCTGCGGATGAATGTGTGTACCTCCGACGCCTCTGAGATCCCCCCATGTCTGAGTGAAGGCATCCTGTCACTGGGCCTCCCTCGAAGCCCGCCACTCTGACACGGCATTGGCTCCTCCCACCCCAGGCTGGGTTTTTAATGCTTCGCACAGCGCTGTTTTTAACATGAATAATTTGATGATTTGCTCCTCGGAGACAAAGCCAGGCCCAGGTCTTGTCTGCTTCGCTCCTAATTTAACAGCTGGACTGGCAGAAGTACAGCGGCTCACCTGCAGGTCATGAGCCCTGCTGGGAGCGCCCCCGACGCTGCCCCCTGCTGTCTCCTCGCAGTGCTGCGGTCTCAGGGAACACTGCGGTGGGACATGGTAAGGTTCTGTTCAGGTTCCTGCAGGTCTGGCGAAAGGGGGGCTAGGGTTGAAGAGAAAATGAGCTCTTCCCTGCTCCTGTACACCCTGCTCACACATATGACTTGACACTGGCAGACACTTCTCAGAAAGAAGTGCTCTTCCCCACCTCACCCACCCCCTACCACCCCCGCCCCTGTTTTGTATCAATCACCTCCAATGTTGTTGTCTAAATCACCCATCAATCAGACCCCGGCACTGCAACCTGTTTGCTTGTTAACGTCCAGCCTTCAGGAATGTAAAGTACATGCCACCTTGGAGGAGGATGCTAGTGGTTGGTAGAGATTTAACATTTGATTAGAAATGGACCGCTGAACTGGCCTGAACATGTTCCCTGGTTCACACACACCAGCAAAGAGTTAATGCAGCTGCCGCATGTAAAAGTGTTCTGTTTAGACAGAGAGAAGCGTTGGGATAAGCTTTCTGCCACTCCAGTAGTTTAAACGTGAACATGGTGTACTGGGTCTATTTGAACAGAAGTAGGCCAGCACCATGAAGACATTTGCTTAATGCAGCAGAGGTCCCAGGAGGTTCATCTATGTTATGACTGAGGGAAGAGGAATCTGGCTTTGGAATGTGCTCCTTAAAAACACCAGGTCCACACTGGTGTGTGGGGGGGTGGGGGGGGGGGGTGTTCGTCTGCTAGGTACTGAAATATTGAAGCTGTTTTGATTATAGTGCTGGCAGGGTGACTTGACATGACCTCAGACTTGCCGCACCTTTAGTTTTTGTGACTGCGCAGAAACTCGGACAGTCCTCATACTTGTCTGAATCCTTTAAACTGAAATTGAATGTTGGAGCGAGAGAGAAAGAGAGAGGGCAGAGAGAGAGGGGGGGAAAGAGAGAGAGAGAGAGAGAGAGAGAGAGAGAGAGAGAGAGAGAGAGAGAGAGAGAGAGAGAGAGAGAGAGAGAGAGAGAGAGAGAGGATACTTGCCTGTCTAGCTACAAACTTCTCCCTCAGTCTGTTAAGTATAAACCCAACAGCACATCACAGCACTTTATGACTTCTGTTCAGAGCTGCCAGAATAGTTTGCTGCTTGCATCTCCTGCACTATCCAGATTAAACATCATGAACCTAATAGGACATCAAAGATAGCAGACTTCACCTTAAAGCTACAGATTGGTCAAAGTGACATTGTTATCTCTGTGACATCAGCGCATCCTCCATTCTTGGTGACATCAGCACAATTATCCTCCACTCCCACTACAATCTCTCTCTCTACCAACCATCATCCTTTCCATCGCCCCACAGTCAACAAGATCACAAGACAAACGATAAATGAGGTCCAAGACAGGGACGTGGAGGGGGATGGGGGTGGGGGAGCCAGCCTGCTGGCCCACATGGAAGCAGCCCAGAGTGGGTTGGGGGTGGGGGTGGGGGGGGGGGGTGGTGCTGGAAGCCTGGTGCCGGGCCAGGGGCCAAGGATGCATCCACCCCGAGCTGACTGGCGTCCTTCCAGGCCAGAGGAGTGAGCGTTCTGTGGAGCAGGACGCAGGGCTCGCACCCCTGAGCATGATAGATGCTCCGTCCGCTCCCCGCTGTCGCCACAGAGCGTTAGACATCTGTAGAATTGTCTCGGGATGAGAAAAATGGGGAGAAACAGGGAGTCGCAGACAGAGATGGGGGGGGGGGGGGGGGAGCGGGTGGAGGGGGAGAGACAGAGTGTTTCTGAGAGACAAAGAGAGAGGGAGGCATGGAGTGTGTTCTTGTTTAGTGTGAGAAAGTGTGCTCGGGAGAATGCGAGCGAGTGAGAGAGGGCAGCGAGGAGCGAGCGTGTTGGCAGTGGCACTGACGAGGCTGGCTCCTCACCCACGGGACATCCTTTCACACACGTTACGCATGTCCCCTCCCATCCAGTCACAAACCCACAGCTGCAGCCGTCCCCTCTGGTGCAGCTCTTTGGACTGTACCTGTGCAACCTGTCACATCTCTCTGTCTTCACTGTTTGTATATGTGAGGGGGCTCGCGTGCAATACATGTGTGTGAGTGTGCCACCCCCCTCGCCCTTCTTTCTCTGTCTCTCTTTCTCTCTTTCTCTCTCTCTCTCTCTCTCTCTCTCTCTCTCTCTCTCTCTCTCTCTCTCTTTCTCTTACTCCCCCCTTATATAGTGTGTTGTTTACACCCTGGCTGGGGACCACTGGCGTGTTCCAAAGTCACACTGCAATAGAATTACTGCAAGGCTTTAGCTCCGGGGTTTATTCTCACAATAGGGCAAGGGTTGGCATGTGACAGCAGAGGGTAATCTTATTGGGAAGAGAGACAGGAATTTCTACAGAGACGAGCTGGAAAGCAGCCTCTGTCTCCGTCAAATAGGAAAGCATCAATGAATGCAAGAGGAGATCATCTGATGGGTCCTATCTGGCTCTCGCAGGATGGCTCGAGCTTTTTAGAGCTGCTTCTCCAATTTACTACAGTGTTTAACACCAGCAAGAGGAACTTACAGAGAAACTCCAGAGAAACTTTTGAACAACAGCAAATGGCTCTGATTAAAAAACATGTCCTTAAGTGCTGGACAATGTCCACTTATCAAAGCGAAGCAATAATGTAGAAAGTGGATGCTTGCAGAGCTTTCCAGGGAAATAATACAATTATAACAGTACACAGACTCCTTTATTATTAATGGAGTTGACTTTCAACTGCCTCACTCAAAAGTCTTTTTAATAATTCATCTCCATGGAGACGAGTGTCAAGTCGGTGCGCTTGGACACCTCATGAATATCAAACAATCATGCAAAACAAAAGAGATACATCATTAAGGGTGCTTTAAAAGATCACTCCCTGTTCAGGCGACCAACAGAATCCTCCGACACTCTGTAGTATCAATTAAAGTCCTTAGCCTTGATCTTCACGCTTAGTAGAAGCTTGTTGTGTGTGTGCCTGAGAAAGACCTCTGCCACACGCTTCATTCTAGAACCGGCGGATGTTCTGATCTACGACGAACCTTAAGCTTGGAACACACATGAGAAAAGCCCGATAATGTATTTTAATGACGGCCTTGTATCAGTTATCAACGAGACAGGGTTTCTCATTAGTTTGATTGAACAACTTCAAAATGATGGCCGATACCGTCCACATTAAAGAATTAGCGACTCTAGCCTTCATTTAAAGTCTTTTGAAGGGTAAGAGATGAGAGACTGAGTGAGATTGTGTCTTGATCACCCCTAATGACAGAAAGCGAGTTAGCGTGAGGAATGTGGAGCTCCTGTGTCCTGGTGGACCACAGGCTTTCATTAGCACTGGAGGAGCAGCTGCATGCATGCGTGTACATGTGCGTGGTGAATTATCAATCACACAGCGACTGAAACCTAATCAAACAGGTTCCACAGAGAGGAAATGGAAATTACATTAGTTATGACCAGAACTACACATTTACAAATAGTCAAAAAGGTCCTTTCAATATTTGTAATGCGTTTTAACAAACACACAGCCTAAAATCTCTGACAAAGCTTTAACCAAATACTTACAGAAACAATGGGCAACAGATGATCATAAGTGGGTTACAGTATAAACAGTTTTCATTATTAATTTATTGATTGAATTTAAATGAAGAACACGTCTTTTCAGTTTAATGGAAGCGAGCTGTCAGGTTTTGTCTGTCCCTAGTGCCATGATTGCCAGTTCCTGAAAGCCCAGTCTCTTTTGGTTTGCTGCTTGGTTTGGTTGTGCCAGTTACTGAGCACAGCATCCCTTGTCAGATGGGTGGCAGCTCATTGTGAAGAGAGAGATTTGTTGTCATGATTTCCATTAGAGCGTCAATTTATCCTAAAATAGGACCCCCTTACTGAAAACAGAATTTATCTACTCTCATTTCCTATTTGTGGGAGCACACACTTCCCTCAAAGCCTGGCCTCATGCGCACGGTTTACAGAAGCACAAAGACATACACAACATGCTAAACTGTTTCCCCCATATATGTGCAGACCCATATGTATGTTCTTATCCTCTGTAAATGGAATGCATGTTTATGGATGCATAACACAGCCTGCTGTTAAACAGGGGTCAGGGTTGAGAAGGGGGGGGGGGGGATGTGTGAGAGGAGAACAGGATTTAGAATCTCCATCTATTTGGGGATCTGCTTGGGGGATGTAGGTGATGTGCATGCTGGGTGTCCTCTGGCAGCGCAGTGCTAATGGAGTTCAATCCCACTCTCCAGCACTCTCCCCACGGCCCCCACTGGCCACTCATTACGGAGCGGCTCATTTGCTCTGTGTGTGAGTGTGGCTGTCCGTGTGTGTGTGTGTGCGTTAGCGTGTGTGTGTGTGTGTGTGTATCTGTGCGGGTGTGTGTGTGTGTCTGTGTGGGTGTGTGTGTGTCTGTGTGGGTGCGCATGCATGTGGCTGTCAGTGTGTGCCTATCCATGTGTCTTAGTCTCCAGTGAATACTTCCCATCTCCCAGTGAGTCCATGATTGCTTCTGCATATTTCTGCTCTGCTGGTCAAGGTCCTTAAGCCAAGGTTTTATAAAGCAAAACAGCGTCCAGAAACACATCTCTGGATCCTAACTCTGGCCTCAGGCTTGAGTCTGAATATTACACTACTATTGTTTTATCTGAGTATGCATCGTTGCTCTCTCCTGGGTCCTTGATGTGACAGTAACCCTACAATATTTCCCATGGAACTTCAACCCCGTTGAGAAAGCTGAACTCACCTCCATATCCGGGGCAGCCAGTGAGATTAAGCATCTCACTGCACACAATGTTTCAGAAAGCCCATTCAGCACAAACTGAGTGGAACTGGATTTTTTTTTACCACAAAGTAAGTGACCAAAATGGGATTTACATCATCCAGACTGTCTGGTGCTCAATCATCTGAAGCTATACTGCAGCACACAGTATGGAATCACACCTGCACACATATGTATACACAAAGGCGATCACACACCTTCCTATTCCAGACTGATCATACATTTAACATGAAGAATGCCCAAGCTCAAACAGTATGACATCATAGTGTTGCAGCTGAAAATAAACACCTTTTTTCCCCCCAGGCTGCTTCTATAGGCTCCCCTCTCTCGTTCTCCTTCTCTTCCTTCTCCCCCTCTCCCCGTATCACCCCTCTCCCCTCTCTCGTTCTCCTTCTCTTCCTTCTCCCCCTCTCCCCGTATCACCCCTCTCCCCTCTCTCGTTCTCCTTCTCTTCCTTCTCCCCCTCTCCCCGTATCCCCCCTCTCCCCTCGTTCCTCCCTCACGACCCAAGCCGGCACAGTAACCACCTGCTTCATCACCAGCCTGTACAATGAACAGCATGTGGATCTACTGACTAAGACACAGAAGCTTCTCCACGGATGAACAGAATGAATGGCAGCAATACATTTTTACAGTCATATCCTGTCCGGATCACTCGCTACGTTCTGCTGCAGGGTTGACATGGAGGTCTTGTACGAGGGTACGAACGAGACAGATGGAGAGAAGCGTGTGCAATGCAGTTGGAGGGGCGTATAGTGTGTTGTCCAATCACCAGGTCCCTTCCTCTGTCTTTGTCCTGTGTTTGCCGTCTCAGGGTGTGTACTGGTCCAGCAGGTAGAACCTCTGCACACACACACACACACAGAGACAGACACACAGACAGGCACACAAAAACACACAGAGATGCACACACACACATGCATGCCAATAATAGATTGGTTTTGTGGTAGATGAAGTGCAAGGCCAAGCTTCCAACTCTGGATCCAGCTAATTTGCTGTGAGGACATTAGGCTATGCAGGACAGAGAGAGGGAGATGGAGAGAGAGAAAGAGAGATGAGGGAGAGAGATGAGGGGCTCACTTACCCAGCAGGTCATCCACAGTAGCAGACAGTAATCAAACTCATCCATTTGCACAGGCGTGTGAAAAGCACCACACGTGTAGAAGGACATGCATCACACAGGTCCTACTGCTTGCCCATTTGCACAATTTTACAAATTAGGACCACGCTAACCATGTAAATTGTACATACATGTTGTTTCCCTGTGTGAGTGAGGAGCGTGCAGGAGTGTGCTGGCTAAATGGAATTAACAGTAGATGGATAATACAGGGAGCCCTTAGTTTAACATAAAGAGAAGCATGTACTATATATGTATGTACTATAGAACTCTGGCCTGTACATTACTCAACCACCAGCTGGTCTACTTAGCTATAATGACATCATGGTTATCAAAGTAATTTCCAGGAACTGAGGCAGAACAAATAGGGAGCACAAATTACAAATTACTAAGTTTTTTTTTTTTTTTCTCACTGTTATTAAACATTCACTGTATGTATTAGCATTTAAAGAAAGCAAGCTCTGTCAATGTCATTGAAAGTCTTACTTTACGAATGTGTTGGAGTAGAAAAGGGCCAAGGAAACTATCCACAGCCCCATAGACCATTTACTATTCCTGACATGATATAGAATAGTTTCTCTGAGGGGTTGGAGAGTGTTTTTGCTGATTCCACACCGGTGGTGCACAGGGAGGGACACAGCGGGCCCCCTTGCGCCCCCCCCCTCTCCCCCTCCACCCCACACGTTCTCGTGGCCCCCATCGCCCTCCCCTGCACGCAAGGCTTCGCAACACTACCCTGCACCTCAGACCTCAACCGACAGGAATAATAATGTAAACCTATCTGTCATTAACATCTGCATGTCCCACGCCTGAGAGCTGAATGACTAATGACTTGAACACATAAATTGGTTGAGGAAGACAAACAAACTGTGGGGACTATATGTACAGTGAGCATGAATAACAAGCGTGTTCTTAATTCCCTGGGAATTGAGGACCATGAGCACACATTAGCAACTCACTGGCATACAGTAGCGTTGAGCTCTTGAGCGCTTTGTCTCTGGAGAGCGAAAGAGAAGGGTGTTTAGAAACACCTCACATTTGCAGGAACCACTTTCTGAAAAGTTTACGAGCCGCAATCCCTAAATGGCCTTAAACAACGACAGCCTGGTCCTGACTAGGGCTTATTCTTGACTTTGGGGAAAAGGAAGATGTTTGTGGGGGTGCATTTCAATCAATCTAACCTCAAGAGTTCCTCTCTAATGGATACCGGAACAGATACCAATTCACTACAACCACCCTACATCCACAATAAAATATTATTCAAATGACCTCCAGCCTGTATTTTTATTTTTATCAGTCATACTGCAACACAAAGGGACTGATCAAAAAAAGTGACAAATGGATTCCTAGTCATGCATGGCTGCGTGGGCTAGCGCGTCTCTCCAGAGCAGCGTGTGTTTAATGTCGTCTGCTGCTCTGCTTCCGCCGTGCTCTCTCCTCGCTGCAGGTAGCCAGCACCCCGAGACCCGGCTGTCTGGACCCCCACCGACCGAACACGGTGTGTGTGTGTGTATATACACGTGTGTGTGCGCTAAAGAAGTGCGCCGTGCTACACAGCTCGCTATTGCACTGCAGTTTCATCATCCTGGCCTCGGTCCGGCTTGATAGGCAGTTCCTCTTATTAGAAAACCTGGAGGGGGATGGAGGGGGCTGGCGGGGGCTGGTGGGGGCTGGCGGGCTGGCGGGCTGGCGGGGGATGTTGGAGGGCGATGGGGTGGAGGAGGCTGTTAAAAACGAGACCATCTTTATCAAATCGTGATGAGGCGCCGGAAGAGAACACGCCAGACAAGGTCAGCCAAATTGCATTTATCCCCTCGCTGAAAGACACACAGGTTGTAAAATTACAAACTAGAGGATTTTGTCTTTTCTTTTGCCTAAACCACTGTGAAATGTGTTTCACTTGAGCTTGGGTCTCCAGGGAGTTAGCCTGAGTCCGCCTGATGTTATGTCTGCATCTCTGCAGAGCTGGACTCTTCAACACCTTGACAGTGACTGTGTGTGACAGCAGATATAATGTGATGTCTCCGCTCCCCAGGCTCTGGTCCTGGTGATGGAGCTGCTCTTGGCCCTGCTTTGCTCTCCAGCGACAGACGTGACCACGAGGAATGCTTGAGCGTAATGATCAGTGGCGTTTTCACACTGCTCCAAGAGCACAGCATCTCTGACCTGGACCTGACAGAGAACCTGATGGAGAACCTTGGGTCAAACCTTATGGAGAACCTCAGGGTGCACTTTAGGGAGAACCTTAAGGAGGACCTCAGAAAGAACCTGGCAAAAAATGGTAGAGAGAGCCCTTAGGAACAGGACAGATAACCTGAATTATTGCCTGCGTTGTTCACCTCTGTGACCGATGGGAGTAGATTTAAAGTTAGACGCATTTCATTTTGCATTGGGACGCTGCTGTACAAGCAATTTGCCATAAACGTTATCTGAGATGTCATAAACAGAGATGGTGGACAGTTCTTTGACACTGAAACTCCTCCAGGTACTTTGAGGACTTCCCAGCCCATAATTACTTTGTTCAGATTTCCTCACACTCTGGTACTTGGAACTGACTGTCTCCTTCCTTCCGCTGTTGGCCTTTTATTCCTCCTAAATAATGCAGGGATGAGGGAGTCATTGGAGGAAACCATTAAAAGAGGCTGATATATAATGCCTGGATGCATGATCAAACACTCTTATCACTTTCAGGGAGCATGTAATAGTGCGGCAGAGAGAGCTCTGTATATTGTCATGTCTGGGCTAAGTGCTTAACCCTTTGGTGCTGTCGGGGAGAAATAAACCCAATCCTTGGAGATTCGGAACCATTGTGGCCACACAATGTAATGCAGAAGAGTTAGAAAGGATCTGTGATAAGGAGAGAGCTTCCGGGTGCCCGTGGCCTTGTCTCTTAGGAACTTCTCACTCCACCGGCTAATGTTCCTCCATGGTGGCTACAATATGAGAAAACGTACCTGGTCATAAAAGCAGGCGAGCAGACCTGTGGCCAGAGCTGCACTGTGTCTCTCTGCATGTGCAAAGCGAGGGTTCCAGAGCAATTAGTTCAAAAGCAAGGGTTCCAGAGCAATAGTTCAAAAGCAAGGGTTCCAGAGGAAGGACTCAAAAGCAATGGTTCCAGAGGAAGGGTTCGAGAGCAAGGGTTCAAAAGCAAGGGCATTTGAGCGTTGAAATGTCATTACCGAGAGCAGGACTGTCGAAGCACGGCAACAGATGATTTATTTGATGTCTGCACCATTTTATTGGCTGCAGCTTCTTTGAGGATACTGTTAATTAAACTAAAGTCTATTGAAGAGCAAATGAGCTTGACAGCGTTCCATCATGTTGTCAGAGAGAGCTGCGTCGGTCTGAAGGCGCCCGCTCACAGGTGGAGACTCTAATGCTCTTTTCTTGGGCGCGCTAATCTCTCCCCGTCAGTAATGAAGCCGCTGCGTGAGTGTGGGAGAGCAGACGTCATCCATTAGTGTCACACCGTCCCATTAATGCGAGCGGATTACTTATTATTCCCTGATTAATAAACAGTCTTAACGGCGGCCATGTCCTCAGCCTCGCCTCGACGAGGACAGCTTCATTTGATGATTAGTATTAAGACTATTAATATCGTTGGATGCTCTCAGGCTGGCGTGCACACGGACTTGGTGGCTTTCCTGAAAGCTCCTGTAATATGTGTGGTAATTCATTATTTAGCTTTCGACACGTGAATACATACAGATGCATTACTCATCGACATCACATATTACTTTCTAGGTAATCATTTCATAAACCATTCACGTTACTTTAGTATTTAGGGGTCCTCGGGCACAAACAAGCAATCCAATTAGCTAGCAGAGAGAGACGCTATTGATTTCAGTAAAAACATTAGCCAATCCATTTTTTGGGTGCTAATGAAATTCCTGTACTTGTGCATGCTCAGAGAGTTTCACCATTTGCATGTGTGTGTGTGTGTGTGTGTGTGTGTGTGTGTGTGTGTGTGTGTGTGTGTGTGTGTGCGTGTGTGAATGTGTGTCCGTCCCAAAATAAGTGGTTGAAGGTGAGTTGTTTACATTTGTATGGACCACATAAGTCTGGTGTCAGATACTTCACTAATTCACCTACACATCATCCATCATTTGATGCTCTTTCCTTTTCTTGTATGGACAATTTAACTATAACTGTGTACAACCACTGCTTGTCCTGCGGCCTAATGTCTATTCTTCCAATCTTATAGTGTAGGCCCATTTAGGCAGTAATACACAAACCCACACAAATTGTCACAGTTGTCGTCAACACCTTTTAAATATTCATGTTAACAGAACTTGAACCTCTGCCACAGTAACTCTTAGTTGGATTATGTATTGGACACAATTAGATTCTAGTGTAGGGGTATAAATAGCCTTGGGATGTTTGCATGAATTACACCATGCCGGAAACCATTGTAATGCATTGTATTGCAGTGTTCACATTTTGCCTGTGCAAATCTCCCCGGTCTCCCAACACTAATCCCTCTCGCAGTCAATTCAGTGTTGTCTCATTCCTACGCCTGGCCCTGGGCTTGTTTTCTTTTCAATAATCTCATAGGCAAGTATAACTTGATTAGGCTCCAAAAATCCAAGGGTAAAACTATTGATTGTATCCAAATGGAATTAATTTAAAATACAATTATGCCCCGGCCATCTTCTCCTAGCATATATTTATCTGGAGCTTCTAAATCAGCAGCTATCACACACACACGCACACAGCCGCACACACATATGTACACCTCACGCACACATATACTTCGAGGCAAACTCAATCCAATTATATAGATAAATAGGGCTAATCATGCTGCAAAATTTGAATATGAGGTTTATGGGCAGGTTGATAAGCATAATCATTCACCATGCCAAATTTACAGCACAATTTCAGATAACACAGAAAGAGAAAAGAGGCAAATTGCACAGATAAATAGTTCTACATTTGACATTAACATATGGATTATAGAAGGAGCCAGATAGGAGACAGTCATTTCATTAGCTGAAAGAAACATTCGATTGAAAGAGTTTTTTCTATTTACACCATTTCCATAATAATTCACAGGGGGTGAGCGTGGCCCTGTCCAAACTGTGTGACAGGCTGTGTGGAGGAGGAACAGATGTGGCTGTTCCTGTGAATGTCATCAGGTTCCATTTCAGAATGTTGTGAAGTGAACCACAACCAAACATGCAAGCAGAAGACTGCAGCTCCACTGATTGGAGATTCCATCTGGAAAGAGATTGGATTATAATTGACAGAGTATCACATTTACATTTCTTTTAAAACCATATTTCTACGTTTCAAAAGATATTTCTTGTGCAGAATTAAATAAATAAATAGGGGTCTAATGCAGTCACAAAAAGCCTGAACAGCACACCTCCGAATCATTACTGCATGTTTATACTCATCTGGATAGGCAGTGACAGGATAGGCTACCAAGTAGGGTAATCAAATCTCTTGACGATAAAAAATTATGTTTCAAAGACATCACTTACCAATTTTCCCTTGACTCTCATGATAGTATTTTTTGAAATCAGCAATATATTTCCCTTTTGAGGAAACTGGCAATGAAAATATGTGACTGATCACAACTGCTGAGCTGGCGGCTAGACCAGATAAAGGGGGTGATGTGTGTGTGCGTGTGTGTGTGTGTGTGTGTATGAGGCCTCTTGATCGTGGATTTGGTCTCCATGGAGACGCTTGTGTTTCTCCACAGCCGGCTGAGCAGCAGGCAGGGAGAGACAGGACAAGGCCGATACAGAGAGCCTGCTTTACGCAGCAAGAGAGTCTACCCTCCGGCACCAGCTGGATCCATCCCAGTCACTGGGCTGGGCAGAGGAGGATTTGACTGGTGGAATACTGGCTAGTTTCTACCAGTCTTGTGGAGTGCTCTGCAGCTTCTTTCTTCTTCCTTCTAGACCAAACCCAGCCCAGCATGACTGTCGGCATAGACACTGCCTACAGAGCTCCATATGTCTACAGTAGACATCCCTCCCAGAGATCGGTGGCCCTCCAGGGCCTGCTTGAGTCAACACGTCTCAGAGTTGGGCAGCTGGTCTAAGACCAGCCCCCCTGGACAGACTGTACAGTCTCAGTGGTCCTAGACCTACAAGACTAAACTGATCGCAGCGCAGTTTTGATTTGAGATGCTTTACTGTAAACAGACGACTTCTTCTGGTAAATCTTGTTGTAGGTGTCATCGTTGATTTCTGGGACAAATAGGGACTGTGTAGAGGTCTTGTTTGTCTCCAGGTGCTTCTTGAACACCTTCTACTAATGTAGCAATGAGGAAGGATTTTTGTTGGGAACGGGGTTATTATTTTTTTTTTTGGCAATGGCCAATGGTAATAGTAGTTGACAGGTCTAATTTAGTGTTGAAATCACCTCCAGTGATAAAGCTGCACAGTAATAATCTCAGACATGTTTCTGGAACATCTAAACACTGTAATACAGCTGTCTGAACACAAAACCAGACTCTAATTGTACTCCCCAAACGAGTGATAGCCTAATCAACAAGACACCCATTGCCAATTTCAATGACAAATCTGGAAGAGCACTTAGACTGCGATTTCATCGGCTGTGTAATGATGGCGATCGATGGCGGCCCGGTGTTTGAAGGACAAACATGTGTTTTCTCTCTCCTCTGCTTAACTAGGGTGTTCTCTAGCCAACCTGTGATTAAGTGTGACAAGATCAGACCAAACCTTCATCAAGCTTCTCTCTCTCTCTCTCTCTCTCTCTCTCTCTCTCTCTCTCTCGCCCTCTCCCTCTTCCCCTGTTCTCTGTCTGTGTCGGTGACCCTCTTTTTCTGTCTCTCTCTTTTCCTTTCCACTCTTGGTCTATGTCTCTCCCCTCTCCCCTCTCTCCCGCAAGACAGAGACATGCGTCAGACCGCCCACACCACTTCACCCTCATCTCCTCTCACCTCTCCATTCCCCTGTGAATCAATTCGCTACAGTGGTGTTGATATGACAGTATGACAGCCCAGTCACCATCACACTAATTCCCTGTGAAAGCACACATCTGATCAGTACACAGTACCCTTAAGTTGCTTCTCCAGTGCGTGTGGATTCAAGTACACATGACCTGTAATGATGGGCTCTCAATCAAACAATCAATTAGTGGCATGGAGGATTGCTAGGCATCATCTATGTTTAAAGATGAACGAGATGTTGAGGTAAATGACAGCTGATTGCCTCAGACTTATGATAATGATAATCCTTCGAATAATAGGCTGTTGAATGCATGCCTTTCAAAATGTCAAAGCATTCAACTGGAATTGTTTGCTTTCCTCTATTGTTTCTTGCTTTAAGTGTTGATTTTTCTCCTCAGAATTATTGTTGTGAGAACGAGGACTCGATGTTGAATGAGAAAATACATTTACATGAATTCAACTTTGCTGTGGTTTGTTATCTCCGGGAGAGATCAATCTTAGACTAAGTGTAACACTGTTGGTACTTAGTACCACACAAAGAAAACATAAACCTTGCTGCATTGTCAGGGTGTAGTCAATTAACTGTTATTTTGTATTGCAACAGCTCATTGCATTTTCCACATTTCTTATCAGAATCAAAAAGGCGAGAGGAACTTGGTTGCTCTGATAAGGTGTGAATCTCATAAAAGGGTGAAAGTGTCTCGGTTTATAGACCCTGAATCACAATCTTGATAGCAGACATGCTCTCTGATGTAGAAGAGACTCTTAAAGTGCACGTTAGCTTTGATAAATGTGTTGACAGCTCTCTCAATAGGCAAGTATATGTTCGTGATATACACTGTTACTGCTATTAGGAAGGAGGTAAACCTATTTCATTTCAGAGTCGACAGTCCTACCAATACTCTCCGGTTTGAATGTGTGGAGGAAACCACTTGAAGGCTGGGGTCTTGGCCCAGTCGCTCTGTTGAGAGAAGCTGCATACATTTCTCACAAATAATCTAATCTTTTAATTTGGAAGATAAGGCAGAATTGGCTGTAATTATGTGCAGCTGGGTCTGGGAGGAATTCATAAAAAACCTGGGCTAAGCCCATCTGCTGACTTAGAGAGCTGGAAACAGCGACAGTGGCAGAGAAAGGAGAGAAAGAGAGAAAGGGGTAGAGGGAGGAAGAGAGAGGAGAGTGAGTAAAGAAGGGACGCATGAGAGGAAAAAATCCAATCATTAAATCACCCTGTGACTATCTCCACTCCTCTGTCACTCAGAGAGGAGTAAAGAGGTGCTAATGAAATATTAATGCTTTCCTTATTTTGAGCTTTACATTAATCTTTCCTCTTGCACTGATGAGCTCTCTTCTTATTGCCGTCCCCCTCCCCTCCACACACTCACACACTCACAGTCTCTCTCATCTTTTACTTTCCCTCGTGACTGTCTCTGAGGTTTGAAAACTCCTTGAGGAATATCGCTGAGGATATGTGTGGGATAAGGATTCTCACCTGTCACGTCCTTCTCTGCCTGTTCTGCAATCAAAATGTGACACAGTCAGCCACAGTGATTGAGAGATGGAACAGAGGGCAAAAAGAGAGAAGGGAGGAGTGGAGGGAGAGTGATCATGATAGAGAGAGAGAGAGAGAGAGAGAGAGAGAGAGAGAGAGAGAGAGAGAGAGAGAGAGAGAGAGAGAGAGAGAGAGAGAGAGAGAAATAGGAAGATTGCTCAGAAAAAAGGAGAGGGCTTTAAGAAGAGTGAGGGATGGTTACAGAGAAAGAGAAACAGAAGAAATAGAGAGAGAGAGGTATTGACTTACTCCTGCAGCAGCCAGAGGAATGTGCGAGTCGTTCCTGTGCTCGTACCGTTTGGCAGGGTTTCAAATGAGAAAGCAAAACAAAAGGCCGTGATCCTCCCGGGACTTTGGCTGGAATTAGAAGTGTGTCAGGTGAACGGCCCCAGTTTTCTCAGCGCAGCCTCCTCGGAGAGCACAAGCGAAAGCAAACCTGACACCCCTGACAGTCAGAGCGTGAGGGACAGAACAGAGGACTCCACACACATTACAGAAGCCCTCAACTATGAGGGTGGAGAACGTCTGATGACGGTACCTCCGTCACTCACCAGCCTCAATGTGAACCACATGATGTCAACTGAGATCCATTGAGTGTTCTTTCCTTGGAAAACACTATGCATGTATGCTGTGCGAAGACACTCGCTGAAATGGATTATATCTAGAGCATATCAAAAACTTCTCAAAGTAGGTAAACAGGGTGACAGTTCTTGACGTGTCCTCTGTCCCCACATGGAGAAGTCCTAAGGACATTGCTTCCATAAAGGAGCAAAAGATGAGCTGTAAAGCTATGCATCGAGAGGTAAAGCTGCGACTGCTAGCACAGATCCCATCAGTATTGGACTAGTCCCAGAGTCCAGTCTTGGCAGGGCCCTGTGCTGTCAGCCAGCCCCACTCATTTCCCTGGAGTTCACACAGCGAGCCACATACATTTACCAGACAGACGTATGAGCTCCCCCTGAGGCATCTACAGACGTTCTGCAGGAATCACACACACACACACACACACGCATACACACACACACACACACACACACACACACACATGCACAGTCCACGCTGTGCTCTCAGACCACAACAAACTGCATTCTGAGACTGCTGCTGCCTGCAAACACAACTCACCAGAGAGTCTCCTGCAACTGTGGCGTCTGTACCTGCAGGGTGTGTGCGCGTGTGTGTGTGTGTGTGTGTGTGTGTGTGTGTGTGCATGAGTGGGTAGGTATATTGCTGTATTTGTGCTTGAGGAATGTGTGAAGGTGTGCGTCACCCCAGACGTTGTCCCGGCTCCAGGGGGACTGAGGTAACTCAGGACCTAATGACGGGGCATGGTATAGCTCCTCTGAAGGACAGGCATTTACGCAGACACCTTGAGCAGACATCAAGCGTTGGCATCAAACCATCAGTGTTATGCTATGCTTAAAGTGGACAAATGAGCAGACTTGAAACATGTTGACACGTTAGTCCTGATACAATTTAAACTCCAGAGCATGAAAAAAATAGAAACAGGACACAACACATTAGGAGCACGCGACACAACACATTAGACGGACAGACAGAGACAGGGAGTGTGTGGAGGGAAGTTCCTCCTAGCAGATGTCCCTTACAGCAGCTAGCACAACGTGTTTACTCCGTCTAACTGCTCATCTTCACTACAGGGAACAGCAGGAAGAATTGATCCGGAGGCACTTCTTCAAAATATGTATCAGTTATGGCATTTATTCTCTGCTTTTCTCGCTCTCTCGCCCCTTTTTTTTACTCTCAATCGCTGAATCTTCTTTCTCAATACTACTACTTTCTTTCTTTCTCCCTATATCTCTCTCTCTCTTTTTCTCTTTCTTACTCTCCTTGTGTCTACATCAAGTCTCATTAGCCAGTCTGAGATGCTGGCTTCCATAACCCTGGAAGGTTTACAGCAGCAGTCATCTGATTGGTTAGACATTACATCAGCGTGATGTAATACTCCCAGGACCGTCTAGTGTGTCGGGCATGGTGAGGGTGCAGGGTAGGGGTGAGGAGGAGAGGGAGAGACAAGAAGAGGACAGGAGAGGAGGGGAAGGGAAAGGAGGAAAAGTAGAGGAGAGAGGGAGTGGCTGTTGCCTCCAGCTAGCAAAACAACTATTCAGCCTGCCAGCCAGCCAGCCAGCCAGTGTACAGCCATCACAGACAGCCTCTAATCCCAAAACACATAGCACCGCTTTGGAGGATAGAAATAATCAAGAGTGTTTCCATAAGGTCCCATCTAAAGACAGGAGATAAGCTGTGCTGTGCATGCAGCTGTGTGTGCCCGGCGCAGCTCTGTGGATACACACACACACACGCGCGCACTGCAGAAAATGGGTTTCTTGGTTGAATTCAATCATTAATTGCAAATAGACAGAGAGAGACGAAGAGGGTTGTTTGGCATGGATTGTGATTGGTGAATGATGACTCAAGCCACATTCTCACTCCCATGGAAGATGTATTTAATTGATCCAGATGATCCATAGCCTAACAGCAGGTTTATTAACATAAAGCACAGAAAAGCTGCCTACAAGAATCTGAATTTGACATGAAGGACAGATCAGAATTATTCAGGTAACATTACATTTACATGTGTTGATTTAGCAGACGCTAAATGAACGAAAACGACCTTAGATTTTTATGTCAAATCTTACTTTTTCAACTCAACTTCACTTGTGTGAAGGCTAAATGGCTAAATGGTCATTTGTCCTTTCAAACAGGAGCCCTAGTCTTCCACTTGCTAACAAAAAGGGTTCTCAAGCCCTTGGAATAACTCATGAGCCCCCCAGGCTCTCTGAATGTATTTACAGTAAGAGATCAGGCGAACCTACTGCTTCCCAGTGTCCAGACGCACTGGCATTGATATTAAGGTGCAGAAAGACCAGCCTAAAACCAAGGCTAAATCCAGCCTGACACTGAATACACTGTCGGAAGTGTACATTTTGTAGCTTGTACTTGGCTCTCTTTTTTTGAGGTGTTCATGACATGAGATTGAAAAGAAAATAAGACTTAATAAATTCTTGAATAAAAAAACCCCTCTGTTATTGATTGCCAGAATGAATCAATGATGTTTAAAATTCGGAATGAAATCCTAACAGGAAAAAAATATTTGAGAGTTGTTGGCAAATCTAAATCTATAGATCTACTTACAGAAAACGAATCAAACAAAAATAGAAATAATAATAAGAAATAAATAATAACATTCACATAAAAAAGAACATTTCATTTTCAGTCCTTCACTTCATGCTGTGTGTGCGTTTGTGCACATGTGAGCGCATATGTATGTGTATGTGAGGACACAGAGAACTTTGATTTGATTCCAGCCTGGAGCCCATTTGCTGTGTGTAATTTTGGGAGCCCCTCTAGGATGGTCTGTAAATAATGCATGTTTATTTCATTATCATCTATCAGCAGAAGAGCCCTGGTTGACGTGTAAAACCTATTTGCTGTCATCCAGAAAACTGAGTACAACTCTCTGAGGTGATCCACGGCAGAGCTCTCCTAGCCTTCCTGGAGTGCTGCCCAAATGATGTCACAATTGGACAGAACAAAACAGAAAAGAAAGGGAGAAAAAAAAACCCTGAATGACAACTTGATAAAATGAAACGACTGACTTCTCCCGTTTGGCTGCAGGCTAAGCAGGGAGACAGGGTTTTAACTGCATGTGTAGGGTGTCCTCCACGATCCGGTAAGGTGTGAGTGTGTGTGTCCATGTGTGTGTTTATATGTGTGTCTGTGATGCCTGTCATAGCTGGGCAACGGAAGAATGTCTCCTGACAATAACTGGATGTTTTGGGGCACGGTCACCACGACAACAGGGCTCCTTCTGCTGTGCTGAGTGCCGAGCGTGCGCGTACACTACTTGTTTGTGTATCCTGCACTTGGTAGAACATTCCGGATGAAAAAATAATTCTGCACTGTTTAAATGTTGAACATTCAAATGAGCAAAATACTCTCCCAGTGCATGTTAGTGTTCAGAAGAGAAATATGGAAAGTTATCTGTCAGTAAACCCAGAACCTTTTTCTCAATTCTCGGATGTCTACACTGTAATGTAGACCATAGCTTGGCTGGAACGTATCTACCAGTGCTGTGGCGTCTGTTGTTGCTTTGTGCCTCCGTCTCCACTGTTATATGACTGTCTGGTCTGTGGCGCCCCCCCCCCCTCCGTGCGTCTGTGACACAGGGGTCAGCGAGTGCTTGGAGACGGGGCTGACGTAATGCCTCAGCCAACAGTATTTTTAGCCGTCCCCTGCATGCATCCACACAGCAGTCCATCGTCCACCACACACAAACAACAAGCGCAGGGACAAACCTTTTCTGTCTGCAAATGGTGTTTGCCTCAGAGGGTCTGCGCCCAAAGCATACTTAAGTGGGTGCAAAGACACTATTTATCGGAAGATCCCTTTCATATAATTTCTTCTTCACATGAAGAACACAGGTATCCGGCAAAGACGACCTTAATATGCGTTCCATTCATTCCACATCCCCCCTCTTCGACCCCTTTTTTCGAAAGGCTATGCCTCTCTGAATTTCCATCTCTCTGGTGATAAACACATCATGTGGCGCCTCAGCCAATAACACGGGGAGGATGCGTGCTTAGCAGAATGCTTTACACCATTACTTATCTAATAAGCTGTAGGAGGCATCCGCCATTAACACCGGTGGTGCCGGTGTTCGCATTCACCTCCCACCAACAGAGATGCAGAGCTGATCTACTGTGGATCATATGCAAATATGAAACTGTAACTGTCAGGATGCTGCATGAGTCCAATTCCACATCATTCTCCAGATAGCCGGACCAATCAGGTTGACTTTGAAATGGATTGTGGGTGATTAGCCGGGAATGCTGGGAGAATGCCGAGGTCTGTCTCGGGTGAAACCC